>NW_027118836.1:600000-876708 GCF_037176765.1 Anolis sagrei
CAAGCTTTGAATAACATGGGGGAAGGTTAACACACTTGTAGTGTTTGTTTTCCTGTCTGCGCCCCTGCTCAGAAGATTTCATCTCACTTTCTGTCCATGTGATAATTGGATTTTGAAAAATGTGGCTTGTTGTGGAAACAAGGATTGTGATAAAAGCTTAAGTGGAGACACCTTTTCCCCATGAGAACTCTTTCAGGGGTGAATTTCCCTTATGACGGGTAGATTTCTCTCACTTCCTGTTGTCTCATCCCCATTTGTACCTCTTGAGTCATTTGTAAGTTGGATTTCTGTAACCCGAGGACTGTCTGTACTTGAGTTGTGCCAAGTCACCACTGCGTAGGCTAGCTACTCTTGAAATAGTGATCAGGTGCAACTAGATCAGTGTTTCTCAATCTTCCTAATGCCACGACCCCTTAATAAAGTTTCTCATGTTGTGGTGATCCCCAACCATAACATTATTTTCGTTGCTACTTCATAACTGTAATTTTGCTACTGTTATGAATCGTAATGTAAATATCTAATATGGAGGACATATTTTCATTCACTGGACCAAATTTGGCACAAATACCCAATACGCCCACATTTTTTCTTTTGTCATTTGGGATTTGTAGTTCCTGGGATTTATACTCAGTCTACAATCAAAGAGCATTCTGAATTCCACCGACGTTGGAATTGAACCAAACTTGGTGCACAGCACTCCCATGGCCAATAGAAAACACTGGAAGGATTTGGTGGGCATTGACCTTGTGCTTTGTAGTTGTAGTTCACCTACATCCAGAGAGCACTGCGGACTCAAGCAATGATGGATGTGGAGGAAACTTGGCACGAGGCTGGCAAAAGGCGTTGTGTCAATATGGACCCACTCTGGCCGTTCACACCACTTGTGGGCCTTCTCCAGTGTCCACAGGAGGTGCGAACCCAGCAACTTGAGCAGCAAGTAAAAGCCCAGGGCAAAGCCAAACAGGAAGAAGGTTGTATTCATGTATTGCCGCAGGTTTGCATTGTAGATGGAACGGACATGCTCAAAAACCTCTGCCACCCTGCTAATTGGGGAAATCACATGAAATTGACATGTAATGCTTCTTCATTGTCACCACTTGAGCTTTGGAAGTAGACGTCCAAACTCTAGTATTCTCAATCCCATTCCAACACAGAGACCATGCTGGTTTTCTGCAAGTAGCCCCAACTAGAGTGAACTCACTGAATCAACGGGACCTTCGTCAATATTGATATGGAAAGTAAACATGTTCTATGTCAATACTTAGGAATGGTACACTGACTCAATAGGTCAGTCCTCCACTCCCCCTCCTCAATGGGACACCCTTTTAAATCTTGAAACATTCTCATGTTCCCTCTCTACCTCCCCTTCTAACAAACCATCACATAATTTCTGTATGGAATTTTAAAAATCTCATTTGCCCACCTGAGTCTAGAAGCCCATGAAAGCGAATTATTGATGTAGATGTAAAATGCACAATACATGTCTTCTTATTGTATATACAAAAAACTACTTGGAATGGTCAAACGGAGGACTTCTGTAAGAGAGGTTTTATCACCACCCGCTTAAGGCATGACGGAAATTTCACCTGGCCCAATGAAGCATTTATTATCGCAACAAACCATTCCAACATCCCCTCTCTGGCCAGCTTAACTAGCCAGGACGGGCAAGCATCCAGAGCGCAAGTGGTGGCTCTCACAAAAGGTGAGTTATAAACATCCAGAGTTACCATTCACAACATCTGGATGGCCACAAACCGCCTACCCCTTCCCTCCATTATTGATGGGATGCCCTTAGTGTGAGTTATCTTTTGTGTATCCTAAAACAAGAATAAACCCTTTCCGTTTCTTTTGTTCTAGGCTCACATGATGAACTTCAATCTCCTTCCGCCTGCCTGGTTGTCGGGAAAGTTGTCAAGGGCTTGTTGAACTCAAACAAGCCCTTCAATCGTCTGTTCCTGAGACATTTATTATTATTATTATTATAATTATTATTATTATTAACTTTATTTGTACCCCGCTAGCATCTCCCGAAGGACTCGATGCGGCTTACAAAGGCCAAGGCCTCAACACAACATAACAATACAAACCTAAAGCAAAGTTGGTTTATTTGGAGAAATAAACATGCTGCTTTTGGATTTTTGTTTTCTACTCTTTGAATGGAAATACTTCCAGGTGACTTTGAATATGTGAATCACCTGTGCCTTGGGATCTTCGTGGATTTATTTAAACAATGTATGTGAATTTGTGTCCCAGCATTGAATGTTTGCTGTGTATATGCTGTGCTCCGCCCTGAGTCCCCTTCGGGGTGAGAAGGGCGGAATATCAATGTTTTAAATAAATAACAAACTAATAAATAAATAACAATCGATATCTTGTGTTCTTCCTGTTCCTTCTTTTGTGACCATTGGGTTTCCGGATGAAGCCGTCCCAGTTGATACAGTGAAATTAGAAGAAGTGTGTCTGGATGGTTGGCACGTGCCCAAAAGCTATACACAAACAAGTCAAGCCTAAATACAACTGCTGATACTCAAGGCTTGCCTGTTGAGTCACATAAGGAACATCCAAAACACAGACTGTGTTGAGGCTTAGAAAGAAATACAACATTTTCAAGTGATCCTTGGCCCTAAATGCTCCTAAGTGGGTTTGGGTATCCATTAAAAAAAACTGCCAAGGCTCCATTAAACAAAATGGGAACAAAATAAGTTGGCTTCTGCGGCACAAATGATGCAAATCTAGATGGTCATCTTGTGCCTAATTTATACAATTTATTTTTTCTAGTAGGGAGGCAGGCAGCAATACAGTGAATATTGAAAAGTCATCGACTTGAATTGACAAGACAGGGCTGGCAAACACTCATCCAAAAGAGCCTTAACTCACCTCTTCACAAAGAAAAAAGCCTAAAGCCACTGACTAGGTGGTGAATGACTTTAGGAATCCAAAGGGCTACATAGTTCACAGATGGCCCTGCTCCAATGTCTGTTGTTCCATGTAGCCGGGGGTATGGATGACAATGGCTAGGTGATTTAGTCCATTGTTTATCAAGATGTAGCTCAGGGAGGTGGCTTGGAGGTGTCTCTGAGTGAAGACATGCCAATTGGAAAGATCACCATGATGGCTGGTTCGCCAAAGTTTTACCTATATCTATCTCTGTCTTTATCTCTATATCAATAAAAACGTAATGTTGATTTGTGGGATTAACATAACTCAAAAACCGCTCTCTACGTGGGGTTGCCCTTGAAGACGGCTCGGAAGCTCCAACTGGTCCAATGTGCGGCAGCCATGATACTAACAGTAGCGGGGCGCAGGGAGCATACAACCCCCCTGCTGTACCAGCTCCACTGGCTGCCGATCTGCTACTGGGCTCAATTCAAGGTGCTGGCATTGGCCTATAAAACCCTAAACGGTTCCGGCCCAAGATACCTAACTGACCGCCTCTCGGCCTATGAGCCCACGAGGACTTTGAGATCTTCCAGGGAGGCCCTGCTCTCGATTCCGCCTGCGTCACAGTCACGGCTGGCAGGGACGAGAGATAGGTGCTTCTCGGTGGTGGCTCCTCGGCTGTGGAACACTCTTCCCGTAGACATCAGTCTAGCCCCCTCCCTGTTGATATTCCGCAGGAAGCTAAAGACCTGGTTGTTTAAGAAGGCATTTGAATAGAAGTGCAATGACTGGTAACTTGACCATAGGAATGGAACAATGGAAATGGTATTGGATTGTGAACTTGACAATGAGACGACTCGGAATGGCTTGTTGTAATGTTGATGTTTTTGATGAGATGTTTTGATAATGATGTACTGTGGATTATTTTATTTTATGTTGTATTTTGCACCTGTCTTTCAATGTTGTACACCGCAATGAGTCGCCATTAGGCTGAGAATTGCGGTATATAAGCGAAGTAAATAACTAAATAAATAAATAAATTGACAAATTGACACCAAATTTGGACATAAGATACCAATCTGGTACACGAGTGACCAACACTCATAAAATCATTGAAAAACACAACGGAAGGGGCTTAAGAAGTATGCGCAAAACCACATATATACACAAACACACATATATACACATACACAGAGCACATATACACAGACTGGGCCACAGCAAAGTGTGGCAGGGGACGGCTAGTATATTTTATATTATAATATACTAATAATAATCTATATAAATAAAAGCGCAATGTTTGTTTGTGGCATTAACGTAACTCAAATACCACTGGACGAATTGACACAAAATTTGGACTCAAGATACCTCTCAGGCCAAAGAGTGACCATCATTTATAAAAACACTAAAGAACTCAGCTGAAGACACTTAAAAGCAAAAAACCAACAACATTACAATGCATGCACAAAAGCACATTATATATTATAATTATAATTATATATATTATACAACTATATTATTATTATTATAATTATTATATATATATACTATATATTAATTATTATCATTAATAATTATATTATTATTATTATTATTATTATTATTATTATTACTACTACCTATTTGCACCATTTTGATTCTTTGGTGGGAACCTTGACGTGGAAGATGGGCAACAACAACAACAACAATAATTTATTATTATTATTATTATTATTATAATACACAAATATATACACACACAAAACATATACACAAACTGGGCCACAGAAATGCGTGGCAGGGGACAACTAGTAAATAAATGAATTTTGCATATTATAACCAAGATGGATATGCTAAATTCCCAAAAATAGGCTGCGGCGATCACTTTTCTGGACTGTAGAGGCTTAACTTGCCGGCATGGACCTGTTTGGCAGGATCGAACTGCGACGAGGGCTTTGTTTTGCCTTTACCTGGAAGGAAAGGGGTTTTATTTATTTATCGTGTCAGGAGCAACCAAACAATTGTATTACATTTTTAACAAACAAATAAAACATAATGTTTGCAAGCTTAGTAGTTGATTAAATGTCCTTTGACCAGTAGCTGGCCACTTGGAGTGCCTCTGGTGTTCCTATAAGAAGGTCCTCCATTGTGCATGTAGCAAGGCTCAGGTTGCATTGCAGCCAGTGGTCTGTAGTTTGCTCTTCTCCACACTCGCGTGTCGTGGATTCCACTTTGTAGCCCCATTTCCTAAGGTTGGGTCTGCATCTCGTGGTGCCAGAGCGCAGTCTGTTCAGCGCCTACCAAGTCGCCCAGTGTGCCCAGGGGGAAGTCTCTCATTTGGTATCAGTCATTGACTGAGGATCTGGGTTTGAGCCTGCCACTTTTGGACTCTCGCTTGCTGAGGTGTTCCAGCGAGATGTAGCATCTGCATCTGTAGAACATTTGATATACATTGTCTCTAACTGAAGCTGCCACTGTTAATTTAAAGCCATTGTCACTCAGGTTTTCCCAGATGTCCAAATCTATGCTTCCCCCTAAATCCTTTGCCCATGAGATCATGGAAGTTTTAACACGATTATCTTCCAAGTTGGAATGTAGGATATATTTGTACAGTCTGGCTATTAAGCCTTTGTCCCCTTTGTCTAATATAGTTTCCAGATCTGATTTTTTTTTGAAGAAAATCCCATCTTCTCGTCTTTTTTAAACCTTTCATATAATTGATGATATCGAAACCAGTCTTTAATACCCAGTTCATCTCTCCCCCTCAGTGCCCATTGGCCATTGAACCTGCTAAGGAGTTCCTTCTATGTTCTGACGTCATCTTTACAGGTAGGTCTCCCAATAGCTTCCATTGGCCTCAGCCACAGGGGTGTTTTTGGTTCCATCCCTAACTTGTATCTTTTCCAAACGTCTATTAGGCTTCCTCTAATTATTATATCTTTATTAAACGCCTTATTTAATCTCTCTCCTTCATACCAAAGGTATGCATGCCATCCATATCTGATTCCATGTTCTTCTAAATTCAGTAGATTTATGTTCTGGAATTGAATCCAATCTCTGAGCCAGCTCATGCAGGCGGCTTCATAGCAGGTGTTTAAATCTGGTAAATTTAGCCCCCTCCCCCTCTCTTTGGTATCAATTAAATTTTTGTAAGCAATCCTGGCTTTTTTCCCTGTCCAAATGAAATTCGCGATATCCCTCTTCGACAAATTAAAGATTTTAGTCCCTTTAATGATAGGTATGTTTTGAAATAAGAAAAGCATTTTGGAGAGTCTCATCATCTTAATAATTGTAATCCTGCCCAGTCATGTTAATGGTAGCTTCTGCCAATTACTCAAATTTACTTTGATCTCCGACCCCATCTTCACATAATTATTTTGAAACAAGTCGATGTTTTTACTTGTGATCGTGATTCCCAGATATTTTGTCTTCGGGACAACTTTACAGTTAGCCGCTTCTTCTATTTTCCTAGGATTTTGATATCTATATTTTTTGTAATAAATTTGGATTTGTCTTTATTGATTTTGAAAGCCGAAACCTCTCCATACAATTTGATTACCTCTAATAATTTTGGAAGGCTTTGTGTTGGATTAGATAGGATACAAACCATATTGTCTGCATATGTTCTGGTTTTGATTTTCTGGCCTCTTACTTTGAACCCTTCAATTTCAGTGTCCTCTCTAATTCTTATTCTCAAAATTTCCAAACCCAGAATGAATAGTAATGGTGAAAGAGGGCAGCCTTGTCCACTCCCTTTCTGTATATCTATAGCTTTTGTCAGCTGTCCATTTATTTTTATCTTAGCGGATTACTTAGAATGTATTGCCCTCACTGGTTATGATAGAAATGAATGGCAAAATGGAGCTTGGCAGCCTGCTGGGGTCCCCAAAGCGGCTAGGAAGTGGCCATGGGGCTTGGGGCAGTTATGAGGGGCTATCCCGTGGAAGACGTCACGAATTGGCCCTGTCCCAGGGCTTTGGAGGGCTGTGGAGGGCCGCAGAGGGCCCTGGGCCACGTGGCCCGGTCCGTTGCCAGCACAGCTGAGGAATGCTGAAGTGAAGGAGAAAGGCCCATGGAGGTGAATGGAGACATAGAGAGTCAAAAGATAAGGATAACTTCATTTTATTAGTCTTGAAAAGTAAGAAAAAGGTCTCCTCCAGGTGCCGGTGGCTGCTGCAGGATCTCTCCACACCTCCAGATGCTTGCACAATTCTTCTTGACATTTAGAAATGGTAATGTTCCTTTGTTTTCTTTTTTGCAAGGTAAATTGGAAGGTGTTTGGGTAGACGTTGTTGATGTGGGCCAGGAACTTGTTCGGTTTTTCTTCTCCACGGCTCCAAATGGTGAAGGTATCATGCACATATCAGAACTACAGATGAGCTCTTTGGTGCTTCTTTCCAGGACTTGTTTCTCCAAGTGTTCCATGGAAAATTAGCGTGACAGGCTTAAGAGGGCTCCCTGTGGCTACCCCATCTTTCTGTTCAAAGAATTCATCGTCCCACTGGAAGTAGCTTGTGGTTGAAGCAGGGCTGTGAGGTCTTTTGGGAAATTCCCGTGAATGAGCGTGATGGTGAATAGAGAAACCACATCAATGCTTGGTTTTTCTGGTGCTTTGGTTGGTTGGGTGCTTTTTCAGTTTTCTGCATGTTGTGGGATCCAGGAGTTCTGATTTTTTTTCTCTTTGTATTGTTCTGTTTTCATGATTACCGTGGCATTCCTCTTGCCTGCTGGGAGAAGGATGACTTCTGGATCTGAACTGAGGTCTTTGATGGCTTTGCGTTCTTTTCCTCTTTTGTTGCTGGAGGGAAGATTTGCTTCCTCAGGATCCTCACTTTTCCCCTCTAACTTCTGCCGCTTCTTCCAAGGGGGATGATCAACCACTCATGCAAGATTGGCAGTGATGTTTTCTATTGGAATTCTGCTGGTAACAGCAAAATGGCCTCCTTTTTCTAAGATGGATACATCGCCACCAAAGAGTTGTCTCTCGGTCAGAGCGGTCAGGGTCCGCCACGTTTCTCTTTCAGATCACCGTTGGTAGATGGCGAGTCCGGGGCACTGCAAGAAGGCTTCAAAGTTTTTGCCGGAGGAAGCTGTGGATCTGCTCGAGGCAGGGGAATAGCTTTCCCTGGGCTCCAGTCTTCTCTTTGGAGGGCTGAGGAGGGCCGCAGTGGGCCGTGGGCCATGAGGAATGCTGAAGGAAAAAGGCCCATGGAGATGAACGGAGACACAGAGAGGCAAAAGATAAGGATAACTTCATTTTATTAGTGTTGAAAAGGAAGAAAAGGGTCTTCTCCAGGTGCCGGTGGCTGCTGCAGGATCTCTCCACCCCTCCAGATGCTTGCACAATTCTTCTTGACATCTAGAAATGGTAATGTTCCTTGGTTTTCTTTTTCCTAGGTAAATTGGAAGACGTTTGGGTAGACGTTGTTGATGTGGGAAAGGAACTTGTTCGTTTTTTCCTCCCCACGGCTCCAAAGGGTGAAGGTACCATGCACATATCAGAACTACAGATGAGATCTTTGGTGCTTCTTTCCAGGACTTGTTTCTCCAAGCGTTCCATGGAAAATTAGCATGACAGGCTTAAGAGGGCTGCTTGTGGCTACCCCATGTTTCTGTTCAAAGAATTCATGGTCCCACTGGAAGTAGCTTGTGGTGAGGCGTTGTTGAAGCAGGGCTGTGAGGTCTTTTGGGAAATTGCCATTAATGAGCGTGATGGTGAATAGAGACACCACATCAAGGCTTGGTTTTTCTGGTGCTTTGGTTGGTTGGGTGCTTTTTCAGTTTTCTGTATGTTGTGGGATCCAGGAGTTCTGCTTTTTTTTCTCTTTGTATTGTTCTGTTTTCATGATTACCGTGGCATTCCTCTTGCCTGCTGGGAGAAGGATGATTTCTGGATCTGAACTGAGGTCTTTGATGGCTTTACGTTCTTTTCCTCTTTTGTTACTGGAGGGAAGTTTTGCTTCCTCAGGATCCTCACTTTTCCCCTCTAACTTCTGCCGCTTGGATCCTCACTTTTCCCCTCTAACTTCTGCCACTCATGCAAGACTGGCAGTGTTGTTTTCTATTGGGATCGTGCTGGTAACAGCAAAATTGCCTCCTTTTGCTATGTTGCCTCTTGGTCAGAGCGGTCAAGGTCCGCGATGTCTCTCTTTCAGATCTTTGGTAGACGGCGAGGCTGGGGCACTGCAGGAATGCAGGGCTTGAACGTTTTTGCCGGAGGAGGCCGTGGACCTGCTCGAGGCAGGGGAATAGCTTTCCCTGGGCTCCAGTCTTCAACATTCAGCTTCGGCAGGAAGGACTGCTGCCTCCTCAGTTCAGCCTCTTCGATCTTGGCCGGCCGGTGAGCAAATCCAGCATGGCGAAGCTTCTCTGTGGACTGGGGCCGTGGGGGTGAGGAATGCTGGCTCTTCTGCCTTGGTAGGACAAGGGGCTCCTGCTGTGGCCGCCTGCGGAGCTTCTTTTCCTGGACCTTTGTCCTTTGAAGTTCTGGTTCTGCGGCTTTGGGAGGAGCCATTTCCCGCAAGGGGCGCCTCTGCCTGCTTGGCTGCTGCTGCTGCTGCCGCTGCCGAATTGGTGGAACTGGCCACGTGACGGGAACTTCTTGGGATTCGGGGGCCCTTAAATAAATGACCCGAATCTCAGGAAGGACCATGCCAAAATTCAATAGGTCGTATGCATCCATTGCACTTCCCAAAAAATAAAAAATAAATAAAAAATACAACCAAACAACTAAAACCTGAAGTAAAACCAACAAAAAAAAAACAACGAAACTCTAAATCAAAGAGTGTCAACAAAATAAAAAATATATAACAATACAAAGAAACAAAAAAAGGAAAAATAATACAATAAATATATTCTATATTTTAGAAACTAAGAAAAATAATAAATATCTAAAGCTCTAACTAACCTAATAAGAAGAAGAATAAACAACTAACACTATTAATATATATATATTCAAACACCAACACACTCAATAACAAACACTCTGCACACTAAACACTAAACTATTATAAAAACAAATAAGAAAACAACAACAACAACAACAACAACAACTACTACTACTACTCTTACTAATACTATAATAAGTAAACCAATCAACTCAAACCGAACACAACAACCGGGAGGCGCAAGTGGAGGTAAGGACCGAGGCAAAGGCAGGGCAGGGCAGGGCAGCGAAGAGGCAGGGACTGAGGGCAGAAGGGGACTGAGAGGCAGCAACAGTTCAGTCGCCGGGGGAGACATTGTGACCTCAGAAGGAGGCAGAGGAGGAGGGAGGGGCACCGTGACATCACCGGGGGGGGGTAGGAGGACTCTTGGCGGGAGGGGGGGATGCCCTGGGGAGATGATGGTGGAAAAGGAGAAGAGTGGAATGGGGGGGGGGGGGGAATGCTGGGAGGTTTCTTAAGAGGAAGGTTGCCATCTTTGCCTTCCTCTGAATCGGAGAGTGGGACTTTGCCCCGGGGGTTTCCGGTGGTAGAATATCACATCTCAGACCTTGTTTAGTTTGTAAAATTGATCATTTGCAACCATTCAAAAGCCCACAGGTGCATCCCAATCAGAGATACAGGTAGAAACGCAGGACCAGTACGGCTCCCCTCCTCCAGATATCCAAACTGGTCTGAAATTCAAAACAGTTCATGTGGTGGGCTGAGGGAGTGGCACCTTTACTTTCCCAGGGTTCACAAACTTTGTTTTTTGGAGTTTTCTTGAACAGATTTCTGCTTTTTTTATCTTAAATACTTTTTTATTTAAATATTTGACACAATCTCATATATAATCAGGAAATATCCATTCAGAAATAATTAAACATGTCTAGATCTGTATGTAGACGTCAACTTGTACAAAGTAAATATAACATATTATACCATTCACTCGAGTTTAAGTCGCTTTTAAAGGAAAATCCATGCAGACTATTCCTAACTAGAACTGTTTCCGTCTAGCTAA
Source organism: Anolis sagrei (assembly GCF_037176765.1). NCBI lineage: Eukaryota > Metazoa > Chordata > Lepidosauria > Squamata > Anolidae > Anolis > Anolis sagrei. Next base: position 610,804 of record NW_027118836.1, read on the forward strand.
CAGCAATAGTGCCATCAGCTACTCCCCCCCCCCCCATATCATATGCAAAAAAACTTAAAAAAATGATTCCTTACAAGGCAAGAAATACATCTTCATGATCAAGACAGTTTCACAGTATGTCTTGATATTACATCAATAAAAAAAACAAAACAAGAATGGGAGCAGGCAACAAAGTACTCTCTTATGACAAGAGCTTTCTGACTATTTTACTGTTCCAAGTTGAAACAGGATATGTTTTATTTATTTATTTGTCTTTTTAAGTCCCTTCGGCTGTGTTTTCCAGTATTTTTAGGAGTGATGGTCACTCATTGGCCTGAGATGGGTCTTGTGTCCAAATTTGGTGTCGATTTGCCCAGTGGTTTTTGAGTTCTTTTAATCCCACAAACGAACATGACATGTTTATTTCTCGAGAAAGAAAGATCGAGATCCACTCTTTGGAGCTTTGCCCCTTTGGTGAAGTGAAGGAAAGGCAGCTGGCCAATTCTGCCCCTCACCGGCCCCCGTAAGACTGGACGGAAGAAGCCAAGCGGCGTTGCTATCGGCCTTTGCGGACACTGGACTCGCCGGGCAATTCTTCCCATTGGAATCCTGGCGTTCAAGTGGCAGAGGGATTGCTGGCTCCAGCAGGTGCGGAAAGAAGGGAGCGAGGACCCTGATTGCCACTGTGAGGAGATGCCCGCCCAATAGAGAAACGATGGGCTGTGCCAGAAGGAGGAAGGAGGGAGCATAGCATGTGGCATAGTAATAGCCTGGATCTACACTGCCCTATATCCCAGGATCTGATCCCAGATCTTCTGCTTTGAACTGGAGGATATGAGCCTACACTGCCAGATAATCTGGGATAAGAAATTAATCTAGGATGAGATCCTGAAATATAGGTCAGGGTGGAAGGGACCCTAGTTAGGTCCCTTCTGCACTTCCATATAATCCAGATTATCAAAGGCGATAGCCCATATTAACTGCTTTGAACTGGATTATCTAAGGTCCTTTCCACACATCTGAATAAAATCCTACATTCTCTGCTTTGAACTGGGATATATGGCAGTGGACTCAAGGCCCTTCCACATAGCCATGTTACCCAGGAAATCAAGGCAGAAATCTCACAATATCTGCTTTGAACTGGGAAATCTGAGTCCACAGTTCAAAGCAGATAATATAGGATTTTAATCAGCTGTGCGGAAGGGGCCTCAGATAACCCAGTTCAAAGCCAATACTGTGGGCTATTTTGCCTTGATATTGTGGGTTAATATGGCTGTGTGGAAGGGTTCTGAGTCTGCACTGCCATATAATCCAGTTCAAAGCAGTTCATCTGTGTTTTCTATGGCAGTGTATTTTTAATACTGACTCTCAGGCTGGAGCTACGCTGCTCTATATCCCAGGATCTGATCCCAGATGATCTGCTTCTTGCAGATGATCTGGCAGTGTAGACTCAGTGTAGATCCTGGAATACAGGGCAGAGTAGATCCAGCCTACGACAACCAGAAACTACATTGATCTGAAATCTACCAATCCCCATGAGAGTCTACTGTATATCTTTCATTTCTACTTTCAGGGCAACTCTTTCTTGTATACAACAAGGCTTCCAGATTTGAGGCCAGTGACATTCATGCACATGTCCTTTTTCCTCCCCAGTTTACAACACGAGTGGTGTCAGGCTGCCCTTCAGAATTCTCCCCAGAAACCGGCGGAAAGAAGGAAAGACTACAAGAATACCATGCCATTCTGGAAGACCCAATTCTTTTCCCAGAAGGTGGAGGTCAGGTAACATATATTGTTTTTGCTCAGATTTAGGATGGAATGTGTTCAATGAGCTGTAACATCATCATAATAGCAATAATAACAACAACAACAACAACAACAACAACCCATATGTTCTTTTGAGGTGGGATGCAACATGGCTAAAACAGAGACGATAAATACAAGACTATTGAAATACATATGACAAGATGCACACAGTTAAAATGCAGGTTAAATTCACTGATGAAATGCAGATTAAAATTCACAAGTTCCAACTGAGACGATGTATATTTCTTAATGCATTAATTGGGGTTCACAGTGAGCCGTGTTTGAAACCAAGGTCCCATCTACACTGCCATATCATGCAGTCTACACTGACTATATGATGAATAACTCTACGCTAACCATATGATGAATCTTCTAATTGCATGATATGGCAGTGTAGATGGTCATTGATCATCTGGTGGTTCTGAAGATCTGAGTTCGTGTTCCTTATATTTAATATCTATCTGTGCTATTTCCATTCCATATGTTTCAGTGTGCCATTGTAAACCTATTTCCTACGAGGGAACCAACTCTTCTGAATACATGAATATGATTGGACTATATCACTCTGAATCCCTTTGGATATTTTATATTATTATTATTATTATTATTATTATTATTATTATTATTATGTTTGGTCTATCTGGGGTAATTTTTTTTAGGTGTTGTGGTGGCAGTTTGAAAAAGTTTTGGTTCTAGGACCCTCCTTCAGAATGCAAAGAATGAGGAAGTACTTCATCAGTGTCACAAACGGAGGGTGAAGTGACAGCTCCCCTGGTGGCCAGAAGCTGGAATGTTAAATAGCCTCTGAGTGTCTGTCTATATATGTTGTTTGTCTATGGCTTTAAATGTTTGCCATGTATATGTACATCGTAATCCACCCTGAGTCCCCTGCGGGGTGAGAAGGGTGGAATAGAAATTCTGTTAATAAATAAATAAATAAACACCAGAGTCAATGGAGATCAAAACCCATTAGATACAATCATGTCTCTTCTATAAAACGGAAATATCAAGTTGTGGTTTTGGGATGACAAGACAGTCAGTCGCAAGGCCGAGCAGGGCATAGGGTTACAGCCTGTGCTAGATGGGGTCGCACTCCCCTTGAAGGCGCAGGTTCGCAGCTTGGGTGTGATCCTGGATTCATCGTTGAGCCTGGATCCCCAGGTTTCAGCGGTGACCAGGGGAGCATTTGCACAGCTTAGGCTCGTGCGCCAGCTGCGCCCGTACCTTGGGAAGTCTGACTTGGCCACGGTGGTACACGCTCTGGTCACATCCCGCCTCGACTACCGCAATGCTCTCTACGTGGGGCTGCCCTTGAAGACGGCCCGGAAGCTTCAGCTAGTCCAGCGCGCGGCAGCCATCTTACTAACAGGAGCAGGACGCAGGGAGCATACAACGCCCTTGTTGTCCCAGCTCCACTGGCTGCCGATTTGCTACCGGGCCCAATTTAAGGTGCTGGTGTTATCCTACAAAGCCCTAAACGGTTCTGGCCCAAAATACCTTTCGGACCGCATCTCGGCCTATGAGCCCACGAGGACCTTGAGATCGTCTGGGGAGGCCCTTCTCTCGATCCCGCCTGCCTCACAGGCACGCCTGGCGGGGACGAGGGAGAGGGCCTTCTCAGTGGTGGCCCCCCGGCTGTGGAACACCCTCCCTGTTGACATCAGACAGGCGCCCTCCCTTATGTCCTTCCGGAAGAGCCTGAAGACGTGGCTATTCGAGAAGGCCTTTAACTAAATGCTATAGTAACTGGAAATGACAACTGGAACGGAATGTAGACTACGAGATTGGTTATGATTCTATGACAAGACGAAGTGGATTATTTTAATGTAATTAGATGATAGTGTACTAGTGACAGGTTGTTTTTGTTGTTGTAGTTTATTGTGAAATGTGTTTTTTACATGTTGTACACCGCCGCGAGTCGCCCTAGGGCTGAGAGCGGCGGTTAACAAATGCAGCAAATAAATAAATAAATAAATAAATGTTGTATTTATATAGTGTCTAGATGTAAGGAAATCATAGCCCCACTCTATTCTGCTTTGGTCAGACCTCATCTGGAATACCGTGCCAAGTTCTGGGCACCACAATTCAAGAAGGATATTGACTTTTATTTTGGGGGTAATATTTTTAAGTCATGGGTAGTTGAATCTGTATTTACAGAATCTGTTGATAAGGGGGGCTAACTGTATTTATACAATACAACGGAGTTCAGCTTGTCTTTCTCACTCATGTTTTTGATTGGTGCAACTGTATAATATTCCCTAGAAGTTGGGGTAGTAACATTGAGCCCTTGTCTTCAGCCAGATGACCGGGGACTCATGAATGGCATCCCAGTGCTTAGAGGCACCTGACAAGGCCCTGAGGCTCTGCACTTCATCCAGACACCCCTTGAGCCTGGGAGCGAAGTGCAACTAGAGTTGGATTGGGACCGACGGTTTGATCACATGAGGCAGCGTTCAGGTAAACAACTGTTGATTGTGGCTACACTCCCAATCAATGCAGTTTGAACTGCATGATATGGTCAGCATAGACCATATGCACTTCAGATTGCATTATTTGGCAGTGTAGATCCAGGCTGTGGCACAGTTTGCATGGAACCCCCCTGCTATGCCAGCTCCACTGGCTGCCCGTCCATCTCCGAGCCCACTTCAAAGTGCTGGTTTTGACCTATAAAGCTCTATAAGGTTGTGGCCCAGCTTTCTTGTCAAAAACGCGTCCACCCCTTCGTCCCACCTCGTAATCTAAGATCATTCGGGGAGGCCCTGCTCATTTTGCTATAGTTTTTCTATGAATATCTCATTGAGTCTCAACCCATTCAACTTAGTTTGTGACAGGCAGAAAATGAAGTTTCCTGAGTATAACAATGACTTTCAAAGTAAGGAATGCACAATTAAACAGGAAATAACACTTTCAAACCAGGAACAGAATAGTTCTCCAATTTTGTTATATAATTTAATTGTGCCATAAAATTGTGGTAGGATAAGGAACAGAGTACTTGCCGGTTTTTCACACTGGTAAAAATCCTCTGCTTCACAAAGTACCCCAGAGGTAGTTCTTTGGGAATTGAGAATCTTGGCACCGACTTTCTTCTCACTTTTCTAATCTAGCCTTTTTTCGTGTCAGGAGCAACCTGAGAAACTGCAGGCCGCTTCTGGTGTGAGAGAATTGGCCGTCTGCAAGGACGTTGCCCAGGGGACACCCGGATGTTTTATCATCCTGCGGGATGCTTTTCACATATCCCCACATGAGAAGCTGGAGCTGACAGATGGGAGCTCATCCCACTCCCTGGATTTGAACTGTCGGCCTTTCGGTCAGCACTCCTGCCTGCACAAGGGTTCAACCCATTGTGCCACCAGGGGCTCCAATGGAGCCTCGAAAGACTAATTTCTGTTTCGATCTTGCTAACGATTCCCTGTCTGCTCTTGATTGGTTATGGGAAGAAAATGGATAATTCTTCCTTGCCGTTATTTCTTTCTCTTTCAGAACAACTTGAACCTATTGAGGGACTTGGCTGTCCTTACTGCACAGAGCTTCAAAAACAACATGGCTCAGGAGCTAGTGTTTGTATTGCACAGGTGAGGAAAAAGGTCACTCACTGCTAAGTACACATGAATATGGGATAAGCAAATTTGAGATACTTGCAAAAAGGGGGAACCCCCTTAAACTTTTCTTCCACAAAAGACTGCACTGATTGAAGTACTGGAAAATATCAGGATTTGGGTGAGTGACCACAATCACCCCATAACCAAAAATGTGAAATATGTAGTCTTACTGATTTTTTAAAAAAATGGATCAAGAAGTTCCGTGTTTAATAATAATTAAAAATTAAGCATGTGCCTTCAAGAAGCATGTAACTTGACAGCGATCCGATGGATTTTCGTGGGTTTCTGTAGGCATGGCACATTCAGAGGTGGTTTGCCATTAGTTTCCTCTGAATATAACCTTCAGCATCTGATATTCCTTGGCAGTTGCTCATCCAAGGAATTAATAGGCCTTATGCTGTTTAGCTTCCAAGACAGGCAGGATCTGGTGCTTTGAGGATCTGCTGGACCTATCAGCAGCCTTCGATACCGTCGACCATGGTATCCCTCTGGGATGCCTCGTGGGAATGGGCCTTGGAGATACTGTCTTACAGTGATTCCGGTCCTTTCTGGGAGATAGCTGTTCAACCCCACAACCGTTGTCTTGTGGAGTTCCGCAAGGCTCAATATTGTCCCCTATGTTGTTTAGCATCTACATGAAGCCACTGGGGAAGATTGTCCGGAGTTTCAGGGTGAGGTGTCACCCGTATGTAGATGACGTCCAACTCTGTCACTCTTTCCCACCTGCTACTAAGGAGGCTGTTCCAGTCCTGAACCAATGCTTGGCCACTGTGACGATCTGGATGAGGGAGAACAAATTGAAATTGGATCCAGACAAGACAGAGATACTCCTGGTCAGTTGAAAAGCTGACCAAGGCATAGGGTTACAGCTTAGGTTGGACAGGGTGACACTCCCCCTGAAGACGCAGGTTTTCAGCTTGGGTGGGATCCTAGACTCATCCCTGAGCTTGGAACCCCAAGTTTCGGGGGTGACCAGGGGAGCATTTGAACAGTTAAAACTACTTGTGCACCAGCTGTGCCCGTACCTTGAGAAGTCTGACTTGGCCACGGTGGTCCATGCTCTTGCTACATCATGAATGCATTACTACAATGCGCACTATGTGGGGTTGCCTTTGAAGACTGTTCGGAAGTATTGTCGAAGGCTTTCATGTCTGAAATCACTCAGTTCTTCTGGGTTTTTTCGGGCTATATGGCCATGTTCTAGAGGCATTTTTCCTGACGTTTCGCCATAGATGCAGGTGAAACGTCAGGAGAAATGCCTCTAGAACATAGCCATATAGCCCGAAAAAACCCACAAGAACTGACTGTTCGGTAGCTTCAAATGATCTAAAGGGCATCAGCTCCACTGGCTGCCAATTTGCTGCCGAGCACAATTCAAGGTGCTGGCTTTAGCCTATAAAGCCATAAACGATTATGGCCCAACTTACCTGTCCGAACGTATCTACTCCTATGAACCATCTAGGAGCTTAAGAATGTCTGAGGAGACCCTGCTCTTGATCCGACCTGCTTCGCATGTGCAATTGGCAGAGACGAAGGACAGGACATTTTTAAAGTGTAACCACCCATATGTGTATATGTATATGTATATGTATATGTATATGTATATGTATATGTATATGTATATGTATATGTATATGTATGCAAGCTTTGAATAACATGGGGGAAGGTTAACACTCTTGTAGTGTTTTTTTTTTTTTTTTTTTTTTTTTTGCTGTCTGCGCCCCTGCTCAGAAGATTTCATCTCACTTTCTGTCCATGTGATAATTGGATTTTGAAAAATGTGGCTTGTTGTGGAAACAAGGATTGTGATAAAAGCTTAAGTGGAGACAGCTTTTCCCCCATGAGAACTCTTTCAGGGGTGAATTTCCCTTCCGAGGGGTAGATTTCTCTCACTTCCTGTTGTCTCATCCCCATTTGAACCTCTTGAGCCATTTGTAAGTTGGATTTCTGTAACCCGAGGACTGTCTGTACTTGAATTGTGCCAAGTCACCACTGCGTAGGCTAGCTACTCCTGAAATAGTGATCAGGTGCAACTAGATCAGTGTTTCTCAACCTTCCTAATGCCGCGATCCCTTAATAAAGTTTCTCATGTTGTGGTGATCCCCAACCATAACATTATTTTCGTTGCTACTTCATAACTGTAATTTTGCTACTGTTATGAATCGTAATGTAAATATCTAATATGGAGGACATATTTTCATTCACTGGACCAAATTTGGCACAAATACCCAATACGCCCAAATTTTTTCTTTTGTCATTTGGGATTTGTAGTTCCTGGGATTTATACTCAGTCTACAATCAAAGAGCATTCTGAATCCCACCGACGATGGAATTGAACCAAACTTGGTGCACAGCACTCCCATGGCCAATAGAAAACACTGGAAGGATTTGGTGGGCATTGACCTTGTGCTTTGGAGTTGTAGTTCACCTACATCCAGAGAGCACTGTGGACTCAAGCAACGATGGATGTAGAGCAAACTTGGCACGAGGCTGGCGAAAAGGCGTTGTGTCAATATGGACCCACTCTGGCCGTTCACACCACTTGTGGGCCTTCTCCAGTGTCCACAGGAGGTGTGCACCCAGCAACTTGAGCAGCAAGTAAAAGCCCAGGGCAAAGCCAAACAGGAAGAAGGTTGTATTCATGTATTGCCGCAGGTTTGCATTGTAGATGGAACGGACATGCTCAAAAACCTCTGCCACCAACATCCCTGGTAAGCGGGGAAATCACATGATATTGACATGTAATGCTTCTTCAGTGTCACCACTTGAGATTTGGAAGTAGACGTCCAAACTCTAGTCTTCTCAATTCCATTCGAACACTGAGACCATGCTGGTTCTCCAGTTGTCAAAAAATGTAGTCTAAATCCTGCAAGTATCCCCAACTGGAGGGGACTCACTGAATCAACGGGACCTTCGTCAATATTGATATGGAAAGTAAACATGTTCTATGTCAATACTTAGGAATGGTTCACTGACTTGTTAGATCATGAATGCATTACTGCTCAATGGGACACCCTTTTAAATCTTGAAACATTCTCATGTTCCCTCTCTACCTCCCTTTCTCCAAGCTAAACATCCCCCAGGAGGAAAGAAGGAAGGAAAAAGAGAAGGAAGGAAGGAAGGAAGGAAGAGAGGGGGAGGCAGGGAGGAAAAAGGGAAGGATGAAAGGGTGGAAGGAAAGGAGGGATGGAGAAAGAGGGAAGGGAGAGAGGGAAGGAGGAAAGAAAGAGAAGGAAGGAAAAGATGGCGAGAGAGAAGAGGGCCTGAGAAAAGAGCCCTGGGTTTACTCGTACCTGGTCTAAATCCTACCCAATTAGCAGTCCAACTAATTTACGTCAAGTGTTCACTTAACATTCATAACTGATATAGTGGTTTCTGTGTATATTGTTGTTTATGCTTTGATGTTTTACATTTTAATGTTATGTTGTTTATTTTACTGCAACTTGTATTGTTGTATTGTAATTTGTTGCTCGGGCTTGGTCCCATGTAAGCCGCTCCGAGTCCCCATTGGGGAGATGGTGGCGGGGTATAAATAAAGATTATTATTATTCTTGTTGTTATTGTTATTATTTCCCATAGTAGATAATCTCAATCATATTGCAAATCTCTCTCCCTGGACCCTTATGTGAAGTACCATGAAATATTCAGTAATTCTTTAACTCATCCTAGCAAACCATCACATAATTTCTGTATGGAATTTTTAAAATCTCATTTGCCCACCTGAGTCCAGAACCCTCTGAAAGCGAGTTATTGATGTAGATGTAAAATACACAATATATGTCTTCTTAATGTATATATAAAAAACTACTTGGAATGGTCAAGGGAGGACTTCTGTAAGAGAGGTTTTATCACCACCCGCTTAAGGCATGACGGAAATTTCCCCTGGCCCAATGAAGCATTTATTATCGCAACAAACCATTCCAACATCCCCTCTCTGGCCAGCTTAACTAGCCAGGACGGGCAAGCATCCAGAGCGCAAGTGGTGGCTCTCACAAAAGGTGAGTTATAAACATCCAGAGTTACCATTCACAACATCTGGATGGCCACAAACCGCCTACCCCTTCCCTCCATTATTGATGGGATGCCCTTAGTGTGAGTTATCTTTTGTGTATCCTAAAACAAGAATAAACCCTTTCCGTTTCTTTTGTTCTAGGCTCACATGATGAACTTCAATCTCCTTCCGTCTGCCTGGTTGTCGAGAAAGTTGTCAAGGGCTTGTTGAACTCAAACAAGCCCTTCAGTCGTCTGTTCCTGAGACTATTTTTATTATTATTATTATTATTATTATTAACTTTATTTGTACCCCGCTAGCATCTCCCGAAGGACTCGATGCGGCTTACAAAGGCCAAGGTCTCAACACAACATAACAATACAAACCTAAAGCAAAGTTGGTTTATTTTGAGAAATAAACATGCTGCTTTTGGATTTTTGTTTTCTACTCTTTGAATGGAAATACTTCCAGGTGACTTTGAATATGTGAATCACCTGTGCCTTGGGATCTTCAGGGATTTATTTAAACAATGTATGTGAATTTGTGTCCCAGCATTGAATGTTTGCTGTGTATATGCTGTGCTCCGCCCTGAGTCCCCTTCGGGGTGAGAAGGGCGGAATATCAATGTTTTAAACAAATAACAAACAAATAAATAAATAACAATCGATATCTTGTGTTCTTCCTGTTCCTTCTTTTGTGACCATTGGGTTTCCGGATGAAGCCGTCCCAGCTGATACAGTGAAATTAGAAGAAGTGTGTCTGGATGGTTGGCACGTGCCCACAAACAAGTCAAGCCTAAACACAACTGCTGATCCTCAAGGCTTGCCTGTTGAGTCACATAAGGAACATCAAAGTTTTTTACATTATTCCAACTTGATGATCTGCATTTTGGGGCTTAGAAAGAAATACAACATTTTCAAGTGATCCTTGGCCCTAAATGCTCCTAAGTGGGTTTGGGTATCCATTAAAAAAAACTGCCAAGGCTCCATTAAACAAAATGGGAACAAAATAAGTTGGCTTCTGCAGCACAAATGATGCAAATTTAGATGGTCATCTTGTGCCTAATTTACACAGTTTATTTTTTCTAGTAGGGAGGCAGGCAGCAATACAGTGAATATTGAAAAGTCATCTACTTGAATTGACAAGACAGGGCTGGCAAACACTCATTCAAAAGAGCCTCAACTCACCTCTTCACAAAGGAAAAAGCCTAAAGTCATTGACTAGGTGGTGAATGGCTTTAGGAATCCAAAGGACTACATAGTTCAAAGATGGCCCTGCTCCAATGTCTCTTGTTCCATGTGGCCTGGGGTATGGATCACAATGGCTGGGTGATTTAGTCCATTGTTTATCAAGATGTAGCTCAGGGAGGTGGCTTGGAGGTGTCTCTGAGTGAAGACATGCCAATTGGAAAGATCACCATGATGGCTGGTTCACCAAAGTTTTACCTATATCTATCTCTATCTTTATCTCTATATCAATAAAATCGTAATGTTTGTTTGTGGGTTTAACATAACTCAAAAACCACTGGATAAATTGATACCAAATTTGGACATAAGATGCCAATCGGGCCAACGAGTGACCAACACTCATAAAAACATTGAAAAGCACAATGGAGGGGCTTCAAAAGCTAATTTTTAAATAAAAAAATACATTACAACGCATGCGTAAAACCACATATATACACAAACACACATATATACACATACACAAAGCAGATATACACAGACTGGGCCACAGCAAAGTGTGGCAGGGGACGGCTAGCATATATAATATTATAATATAATAACAATAATAATCTTCTATATATAAAAAAATGCTCTGGTCATAATGAGTACCTTAAAAACAAAAGAACCAGTGAACAAAATCACACCAAATTTGGCAACAAAACATCTCACAACACAAGGAGTGACCATCACTCAAAACTCCCATGGTACACAGAACTCCCATGACACACAGAAAATACTGAAAGTGTTTGGTGGGCATTGACCTTCAGTTTTGGAATTGTAGTTCACCTCCATCCAGAGAACGCTGTGGACTCAAACAATGATGGATCTGGACCGAACTCGGCACGAATATTCCATAGGCCCAAATATGAACACAGATGGAGTTTAAGGGAAATAACCTTGACATTTGGGAGTTGTAGTTGCTGGGATTTTTAGTTCACCTACAATCAAAGAGCATTCTGAACTCCACCAATGATGGAATTGAACCAAACATGGCATACAGGACTTCCATGACCAACAGAACACACTGGAAGGGTTTGGTGGGCATTGACCTTGAGTTTGGGAGTTGTAGTTCACCTACATCCAGAGAGCACTGTGGACTCAAACAATGATGGATGTGGACCAAACTTGACACAAAAATTCCATATGCCCAAATATGAACACAGATGGAGTTTGGAGGAAATAGACCTTGATATTTGGGATTTGTAAAAAAAAGGTTGTCCCCTGACATTAAGTCCAGTCATGTCTGACTCTGGGGTGTGGTGCTCATCTCCATTTCTAAGCAGAAGAGCCGGCGTTGTCCATAGACACCTCCAAGGTCATGTGGCCGGGATTTGTAGTTACTGGGATTTATAGTTCACTACAATTAAAGAGCATTCTGAAACCCACAAACGACAGAAATGGGGCAAACTTCCCACACAGAACCCCCATGACCAACAGAAAATACTTAAGGTCATCCAGTCCAACTCTCTTCACCAGGGCAAGAAAATGTAATCAGAGCCCTCCTGACAAAGAGCCATCCAGTCATAAATATAGATAGATATGATTCTCTCTCTCACACACAGATGGTGTCTACAGCCCCCGCCCAGTAATTGCTCCGCACTGCAGTGGAGAGTTCCGCAGTTCCTGGTAGCCAAAATTGGGAAAAGTGGTGTAATGTGACCCAACAGGCAGCTCTGGCTGCGAATGCACTCAGCCTCTGTTACCCTCCCTCCGGCACTGACTTTGTATCTATTTTCGAATAGAGGCACTTCAGCTTGGCAACTTTTAACTTTTCCACTTGATACATTGTATCTTCCCCTGCCTCAAACTAACTCAAACCTGAAATAAACTTCTTTCTGGGCTCTGGGCAGCCGTGAGCCCGCCTGGGATGCCTTCTGGGCCACATTTGGACATAAGATACCAATCGGGCCAATGAGTGACCAACACTCATAAAAACAAAGAAAAACACAATGGAAGGGGCTTAAAAAGCAAAAATATATATATTAAAAATACATTACAACGCATGCGCAAAACCACATATATACACAAACACACATATATACACATACACAGAGCACATATACACAGACTGGGGCATGGCAAAGTGTGGCAGGGGACGGCTAGTATATATTATATTATAATAAAATAATAATAATATATATAAATAAAAGCGCAATGGTTGTTTGTGGCATTAACATAACTCAAAAACCACTGGACGAATTGACATCAAATTTGGACATAAGATACCAATCAGGCCAACAAGTGACCATCATTTATAAAAACACTAAAAATCTCAGCTGAAGACACGTAAAAGCAAAAACAATAACAACATTACAATGCATGCACAAAGCCACATTATATATTATAATTATACTATAAATATATATATTATACAACTATAATATTATTATAATTATGATTATTATATATACTATATAATAGTTATAATCATATATAATTATATTATTATTATTATTATTATTATTACTACTACTACCTTTTTGCACCATTTTGATTCTTTGGTGGGATCCTTGACATGGAAGATGGGCAACAACAACAACAATTTATTATTATTATTATTATTATTATTATTATTATTATTATTATTATTATTATACACAAATATATACACCCACCAAACATATATACACAAACTGGGCCACAGAAATGCGTGGCAGGGGACAACTCGTAAATAAATGAATTTTGCATATTATAACCAAGATGGATATGCTAAATTCCCAAAAATAGGCTGTGGCGATCGCTCTTCTGGACTGTAGAGGCTTAACTTGCTGGCATGGACCTCTTTGGCAGGATCGAACTGCGATGAGGGCTTTGTTTTGCCTTTACCTGGAAGGAAAGGGGTTTTATTTATTTATCGTGTCAGGAGCAACCAAACAATTGTATTACCTTTTTAACAAACAAATAAAACATAACGTTTGCAAGCTTGGTAGTTGATTACATGTCCTTTGACCAGTAGCTGGCCACTTGGAGTGCCTCTGGTGTTACTATAAGAAGGTCCTCCATTGTGCATGTAGAAAGGCTCAGGTTGCATTGCAGCCAGTGGTCTGTAGTTTGCTCTCCTCCACACTCGCATGTCGTGGATTCCACTTTGTAGCCCCATTTCCTGAGGTTGGCTCTGCATCTCGTGGTGCCAGAGCGCAGTCTGTTCAGCGCCTACCAAGTTGACCAGTTTTATGTGTGCTCGGGGGGAGTCTCTCATTTGGTTTCAGCCATTGATTGAGGATCTGGGTTTGAGCCTGCCACATTTGGACTCTCGCTTGCTGAGGTGTTCCAGCGAGTGTCTCTGTAGATCTTAGAAAACTATTTCTTGATTTAGGTCGTTGACGTGCTGGCTGATACCCAAACAAGGGATGAGCTGGAGATGTCACTGCCTTGGTCCTTTCACTATTGGCTGCTACTTCCCGGCGGATGTCAGGTGGTGCAATACCGGCTAAACAGTGTAATTTCTCCAGTGGTGAAGGGTGCAGACACCCCGTGATAATGCGGCATGTCTCATTAAGAGCCACAGCCACTGTTTTAGCATGGTGAGATGTGTTCCACACTGGGCATGCATACTCAGCAGCAGAGTAGCATAGCGCAAGGGCAGATGCCTTCACTGTGTCTGGTTGTGATCCCCAGATTGTGCCAGTCAGCTTTCGTATGATATTGTTTCTAGCACCCACTTTTTGCTTGATGTTCAGGCAGTGCTTCTGGTAGGTCAGAGCACAGTCCAGAGTGACTCCCAGGTATTTGGGTGCGCTGCAATGCTCCAGTGGGATTCCTTCCCAGGTAATCCTTAGAACTCGGGATGTTGCCTATTCTTAAGGTGAAAAGCACATGTCTGTGTTTTAGATGGGTTAGGGATCTCTCTGGTTGTTCTAATCTATCTCTGAATATCCCTAATGGGCACTTCCCTGGCGTTTTTTTTTTTTACTTTGTTGTGGATCATTTTATTTGTTTCCTTTATTATTCTTTTCCAATAGACTTGCACCAGTTCACAAGACCACCATACAGGAAAGAAAGTCACTTTCTTTGCTTTGCACCTCCAACAGGAACCTGATTTTGAGTTGTCCATTTTGGCTAGGAGGGCTGGGGTCATGTAGCATCTGTAGAACATTTGATATACATTGTCTCGAATTGAAGCTGCCACTGTCAATTTAAAGCCATTGTTCCACAGGTTTTCCCAGATGTCCAAATCTATGCTTCCCCCTAAATCTTTTGCCCATGAGATCATGGAAGTTTTAACACGATTATCTTCCAAGTTGGAATGTAGGATATATTTGTACAGTCTGGCTATTAAGCCTTTGTCCCCTTTGTCTAATATAGTTTCCAGATCTGATTTTTTTTGAAGAAAATCTCCTCTTCTCGTCTTTTTTAAACTTTTCATATAATTGATGATATCGAAACCAGTCTTTAATACCCAGTTCATCTCTCCCCCTCAGTGCCCATTGACAAATTTGGATTTGTCTTTATTGATTTTGAAAGCTGAAACCTCTCCATACAATTTGATTACCTCTAATAATTTTGGAAGGCTCTGTGTTGGATTAGATAGGATACAAACCATATCGTCTGCATATGTTCTGGTTTTGATTTCCTAGCCTCTTTCTTTGAACCCTTCAATTTCAGTGTCCTAATTCTTATTCTCAAAATTTCCAATCCCAGAATGAATAGTAATGGTGAAAGAGGGCAGCCTTGTCCACTCCCTTTCTGTATATCTATAGCTCTTGTCAGCTGTCCATTTATTTTTATCTTAGCGGATTGCTTAAAATGTATTGCCCCCACTGGTTATGATAGAAATGAATGGCAAAATGGAGCTTGGCAGCCCCTGGGGTTCCCAAAGCAGCTAGGAAGTGGCCATGGGGCTTGGGGCAGTTATGAGGGGCTATCCGGTGGAAGACGTCACGAATTGGCCCTGTCCCAGGGCTTTGGAGGGCTGTGGAGGGCCGCAGAGGGCCCTGGGCCATGTGGCCCGGTCCGTTGCCAGCACAGCTGAGGAATGCTGAAGTGAAGGAGAAAGGCCCATGGAGGTGAACGGAGACACAGAGAGTCAAAAGATAAGGATAACTTCATTTTATTAGTGTTAAAAAGTAAGAAAAGTGTCTTCTCCAGGTGCTGGTGGCTGCTGCAGGATCTCTTGACATTTAGAAATGGTAATGTTCCTTCGTTTTTTTTTTTCCAAGGTAAATTGGAAGATGTGTGGGTAGATGTTGTTGATGTGGGCCAGGAACTTGTTTGGTTTTTCTTCCCCACGGCTCCAAATGATGAAGGTATCATGCACATATCAGAACTATAGATGGGCTCTTTGGTGCTTCTTTCTAGGACTTGTTTCTCCAAGCGTTCCATGGAAAATTAGCATGACAGGCTTAAGAGGGCTCCCTGTGTCTACCCCATCTTTCTGTTCAAAGAATTCATCATCCCACTGGAAGTAGCTTGTGGTGAGGCGGTTTTGAAGCAGGGCTGTGAGGTCTTTTGGGAATTTCCCGTGAATGAGCGTGATGGTAAATAGAGAAACCACATCAAGGCTTGGTTTTTCTGGTGCTTTGGTTGGTTGGGTGCTTTTTCAGTTTTCTGTATGTTGTGGGATCCAGGAGTTCTGATTTTTTCTCCCTCTTTGTATTGTTCTGTTTTCATGATTACCGTGGCATTCCTCTTGCCTGCTGGGAGAAGGATGATTTCTGGATCTGAACTGAGGTCTTTGATGGCTTTGCGTTCTTTTCTTCTTTTGTTGCTGGAGGGAAGTTTTGCTTCCTCAGGATCCTCACTTTTCCCCTCTAACTTCTGCCGCTTCTTCCTAGGCGGATGATCAACCACTCATGCAAGATTGGCAGTGATGTTTTCTATTGGAATCATGCTGGTAACAGCAAAATTGCCTCCTTTTGCTAAGATGGATATATCGCCACCAAAGAGTTGCCTCTCGGTCAGAGCGGTCAGGGTCCGCCACATTTCTCTTTCAGATCACCGTTGGTAGACGGCGAGGCCAGGGCACTGCAGGAAGGCAGGGCTTCAAAGTTTTTGCCGGAGGAAGCTGTGGATCTGCTCGAGGTAGGGGAATACCTTTCCCTGGGCTCCAGTCTTCTCTTTGGAGGGTTGTGGAGGGCCGCAGTGGGCCGTGGGCCATGAGGAATGCTGAAATGAAGGAAAAAGGCCCATGGAGGTGAACGGAGACACAGAGAGGCAAAAGATAAGGGTAACTTCATTTTATTAGAGTTGAAAAGGAAGAAAAGGGTCTCCTCCAGGTGCCGGTGGCTGCTGCAGGATCTCTCCACACCTCCAGATGCTTGCACAATTCTTCTTGACATCTAGAAATGGTAATGTTCCTTCGTTTTCTTTTTCCAAGGTAAATTGGAAGATGTTTGGGTAGACGTTGTTGATGTGGGAAAGGAACTTGTTCGGTTTTTTTTCCCCCACGGGTCCAAATGGTGAAGGTACCATGCACATATCAGAACTACAGATGGTCTCTTTGGTGCTTCTTTCCAGGACTTGTTTCTCCAAGTGTTCCATGGAAAATTAGCATGACAGGCTTAAGAGGGCTCCCTGTGTCTACCCCATTTTTCTGTTCAAAGAATTCATCGTCCCACTGGAAGTAGCTTGTGGTGAGGCGGTGTTGAAGCAGGGCTGTGAGGTCCTTTGGGAAATTCCCGTGAATGAGCGTGATGGTGAATAGAGACACCACATCAAGGCTTGGTTTTTCTGGTGCTTTTTTCTGGTTGGGTGCTTTTCAGTTTTCTGTATGTTGTGGGATCCAGTTCTGATTTTTTTCCTCTTTGTATTGTTCTGTTTTCATGATTACCGTGGCATTCCTCTTGCCTGCTGGGAGAAGGATGATTTCTGGATCTGAACTGAGGTCTTTGATGGCTTTGAGTTCTTTTCCTCTTTTGTTGCTGGAGGGAAGTTTTGCTTCCTCAGGATCCTCACTTTTCCCCTCTAACTTCTGCCGCTTCTTCCTAGGGGGATGATCAACCACTCATGGAAGATGGGCAGTGTTGTTTTCTATTGGGATCGTGCTGGTAATAGCAAAATTGCCTCCTTTTGCTATGTTGCATCTCGGTCAGAGCGGTCAAGGTCCGCAACGTCTCTCTTTCAGATCTTTGGTAGACGGCGAGGCTGGGGCACTGCAGGAATGCAGGGCTTGAAAGTTTTTGCCGGAGGAAGCCGTGGACCTGCTCGAGGCAGGGGAATAGCTTTCCCTGGGCTCCAGTCTTCAACATTCAGCTTCGGCAGGAAGGACTGCTGCCTCCTCAGTTCAGCCTCTTCGATCTTGGCTGGCCGGTGAGCAAATCCAGCATAGCGAAGCTTCTCCTCTGTGGACTGGGGCCGTGGGGGTGAGGAATGCTGGCTCTTCTGCCTTGGTAGGACGAGGGGCTCCTGCTGTGGCCGCCTGCGGACCTTCTTTTCCTGGACCTTTGTCCTCTGAAGTTCTGCTTCTGCGGCTTTGGGAGGAGCCATTTCCCGCAAGGGGCGCCTCTGCCTGCTTGGCTGCTGCTGCTGCTGCCGCTGCCGAATTGGTGGAACTGGCCACGTGACGGGCACTTCTTGAGATTCGGGGGCCCTTAAATAAATGACCCAAATCTCAGGAAGCACCATGCCAAAATTCAATAGGTCGTATGCATCCATTGCACTTCCCAAACGCCCCCCCCCCCAAAAAAAACAAAAATAAAAAATACAACCAAACAACCGAAACCTGAAGTAAAGGAAAGAGTGTCAACAAAATAAAAAATATATAACAATACAAAGAAACAAAAAAGGAAAAAAATACAATAAATATATTCTATATTTTAGAAACTAAGAAAAATAATAAATATCTAAATCTCTAACTAACCTAATAAGAAGAAGAATAAACAACTAACACTATTAATATATATATATTCAAACACCAACACACTCAATAACAAACACTCTGCACACTAAACACTAAACTATTATAAAAACAAATAAGAAAAACAACAACAACAACAACTACTACTACTACTACTACTACTACTCTTACTACTACTATAATAAGTAAACCAATCAACACAAACCAAACACAACAACCGGGAGGCGCAAGTGGATGTAAGGACCGAGGCAAAGGCAGGGCAGGGCAGGGCAGCGAAGAGGCAGGGACTGAGGGCAGAAGGGGACTGAGAGGCAGCAACAGTTCAGTCGCCGGGGGAGCCATTGTGACCTCAGAAGGAGTCAGAGGAGGAGGGAGGGGCACCGTGACATCACCGGGGGGGGGGGGTAGGAGGACTCTTGGCGGGGGGGGGGATGCCCTGGGGAGATGATGGTGGAAAAGGAGAAGAGTGGAACGGGGGGGGGGGGGGGGATGCTGGGAGGCTTCTTAAGAGGAAGGTTGCCATCTTTGCCTTCTTCTGAATCGGAGAGTGGGACTTTGCCCCGGGGGCTTCATCTTCATGATCAAGCCAGTTTCAGAGTATGTCTTGATATTACATCAATAAAAAAAAAAACAAGAATGGGAGCAGGCAACAAAGTACTCTCTTATGTCAAGAGCTTTCTGACTATTTTACTGTTCCCTCAAGTTGAAGCAGGATATGTTTTATTTATTTATTTGTCTTTTTAAGTCCCTTCGGCTGTGTTTTCCAGTATTTTTAGGAG
The DNA here is from genome assembly GCF_037176765.1 of Anolis sagrei. Lineage (NCBI taxonomy): Eukaryota > Metazoa > Chordata > Lepidosauria > Squamata > Anolidae > Anolis > Anolis sagrei. The sequence continues at coordinate 629,979 of NW_027118836.1, forward strand.
TGATGGTCACTCATTGGCCTGAGAGGGGTCTTGTGTCCAAATTTGGTGTCAATTTGCCCAGTGGTTTTTGAGTTCTTTTAATCCCACAAACGAACCCTTGCAGATGATCTGGAGGTGTAGACTCAGTGTAGATCGTGGAAAACAGGGCAGTGTAGATCCAGCCTACGACAACCAGAAACTACATTGATCTGAAATCTACCAATCCCCATGAGAGTCTACTGTATATCTTTCATTTCTACTTTCAGGGCAACTCTTTCTTGTATACAACAAAGCTTCCAGATTTGAGGCCAGTGACATTCATGCACATTTCCTTTTTCCTCCCCAGTTTACAACACCAGTGGTGTCATGCTGCCCTGCAGAATTCTCCCCAGATACCGGCGGAAAGAAGGAAAGACTACAAGAATACCATGCCGTTCTGGAAGACACAACTCTTTTCCCAGAAGGTGAAGGACAGGTCACATTTATTGTTCTTGCTCAGATTTAGGATGGAATGTGTTCAGTGAGCTGTAACGTAACAATAACAACAATAACAACAACAACAACAACAATAACAACAACCCATATTTTCTCTTGAGGTGGGATGCAACATGGCTAAAACAGAGACGATAAATACAAAACTATTGAAATACATATGACAAGATGCACACAGTTAAAATGCAGGTTAAAATTCACTGATGAAATGCAGATTAAAATTCACAAGTTAAAACTGAGACGATATATATTTCTTAATGCATTAATTGGGGTTCACAGTGAGCTGTGTTTGAAACCAAGGTCCCATCTACACTGCCATATCATGCAGTCTACACTGACTATATGATGAATGAGTCTACACTTACTTACTTAGGCGATCCCTCGTTGGACGAGTAAGATGGTCTTCCATTATGGATTTCCTTGTGGGTCCGTATGTGGCTGTGGAGCCCTATTCTTGCTCTGCATCTTCTTCCGCAGTGAGGGCACTGGTTTCCAGGTGGAAGGCGGTCTCGGTCGGGGTTGGCTTGACGCGCCTTCCTCCTGGCACGTTTCACTCTTTCACCCTCCACTCGTGCCTCCTCAAATTCTGCAGCACTGCTGGTCACAGCTGTCCTCCAGCTGGAGCGCTCAAGGGCCAGGGCTTCCCAGTTCTCAGTGTCTATGCCAGAGCTTTTAAGGTTGGCTTTGAGCCCATCTTTAAATCTCTTTTCCTGTCCACCAACGTTCCGTTTTCCATTCTTAAGTTCGGAGTAGAGCAACTGCTTTGGGAGACGGTGGTCAGGCATCCGGACAACGTGGCCGGCCCAGCGGAGTTGATGTTGGAGTACCATCGCTTCAGTGCTGGTGGTCTTTGCTTCTTCCAGCACACTGACGTTTGTCCGCTCGTCTTCCCAGGAGATTTGCAGGATTTTCCGGAGGCAGCGCTGATGGAAACGTTCCAGGAGCTGCATGTGACGTCTGTAGACAGTCCACGTCTCACAGGCATAGAGCAGGGTTGGGAGGACAATAGCTTTATAGACAAGCACCTTGGTCTCCCTGCGGATGTCCCGGTCCTCAAACACTCTCTGCTTCATTCTGGAAAATGCTTCACTTGCAGAGCTCAGGCGGTGTTGTATTTCGGTGTCGATGTTGACTTTGGTGGAGAGGTGGCTGCCAAGGTAGCGGAAATGATCAACATTTTCTAATGCTACACCATTAAGCTGTATCACTGGCATTGGAGAGGGGTTGGCTGGTGCCTGCTGGAAAAGCACCTTGGTTTTTTCAATGTTCAATGACAGGCCGAGCTTCTCGTACGCTTCTGCGAAGGTGTTTAGAGTGGCTTGTAGATCTTCTTCTGAATGCGCACAGACGACATTGTCATCAGCATACTGGAGTTCTATAACAGATGTTGTTGTAACCTTGGTTTTGGCTTTCAGTCTGCTGAGGTTGAATAGCTTGCCATCTGTCCGATAGATTATTTCCACTCCGGTGGGAAGCTTCCCATCAACAAGGTGAAGTATGATAGCGATGAAGATGGAGAATAGAGTTGGGGCAATAACACATCCCTGTTTGACACCGGATTCCACTTTAAATGGGTCACTTTGGGAGCCACTGCTGTCCAGGACTGTTGCCATCATGTCATCATGGAGGAGCCGCAGGATGTCCACAAATTTGTTTGGGCACCCGATTTTTTGGAGGATGGTCCAGAGAGTGCTGCGATTCACTGTGTCAAATGCCTTTGCAAGGTCGATGAATGCCATGTACAGAGATTGGTTTTGTTCCCTGCGTTTTTCTTGGAGCTGTCGTGCAGTGAAGATCATGTCCACGGTTCCTCTGGAGGGGCGGAAGCCATTCTGGGATTCTGGGAGGGTGTCTTCTGAGAGGGGCAGAAGGCGGTTTGCAAGGATTCTTGCGAGGATTTTCCCAGCAGAGGTTAGAAGGGAGATACCTCGATAGTTTCCGCAGTCTGTTCTTTCCCCTTTTTTGAAGAGGGTGATGATGGTGGCATCCTTGAAGTCTGCTGGGATTTTCTCGGTCACCCACACTTTTTCTATGAGCTGGTGGAGTTGGTGTGTCAGCTCAGGTCCTCCCACTTTAAAGATTTCAGCAGGGATCCCGTCTGGTCCACTGGCTTTGTTATTCTTCTGTTGGCTGATGGCATTGCTGACTTCTTCCAAACTAGGCAGTGCTGCAAGCTCATCCCTGGTTTGTTGTTGTGGGATTTGTGAGAGGACCTCTTCGGCCACATTGGAGCTGCGGTTCAGGAGGCTTTGGTAGTGTTCTTTCCAACGTAGTGCAATTGAGTTTTGGTCCTTCAGGAGTTTGGTTCCATCTGATGAGCGTAGAGGCTGTATGCCATGGTTTCTTGGTCCGTAGATGACCTTTGTGGCTTTGAAAAATCCCTGAGCATTATGGGTATCTGCCAGGTGTTGGATTTCTTCGGCCTTCTTTGTCCACCAGATGTTCTTGAGCTCTCTTGTCCTTCTTTGGACCTCAGCTTTTGCACTGGCATAGATCTTTTTCTTAGCAGCACAGTTGATGTCTCTCTGCCATGCTTGGAAGGCTTTCCTTTTCTTGTCAATTAGCTGTTGGATCTCGATGTCATTTTCATCAAACCAGTCTTGATGTTTCTTGGCTTGGTATCCAATAGTTTCTTCGCAGGCTTGGATGATGGAGGTCTTCAGTTTGTTCCAATGTTCCTCAACATTTTCGGGGTGTACTGTGGGTAGATGGTTCTTGAGTGCTGTTTGGAGATGGGCTCGTCTGGAGGGCTCCTGAAGGGCTTGGGTGTTCATTTTGCGCCTTGTCTTCCTTCCTTGGAGTCTGCGCTTGGGAGCGATCTTGATAGCCATCGAGGATCGAATTAGCCTGTGGTCAGTCCAGCAGTCGTCAGCACCTGTCATGGCTCTTGTGAGGAGCACGTCACGGCGGTCTCTGGCGCGTGTGATTACATAGTCTAAGAGGTGCCAATGCTTTGACCGGGGATGCTTCCATGATGTCTTGAACTTGTTTTTCTGGCGGAAGAGCGTGTTGGTGATGACAAGGTTGTGCTCCGCACATTTGGTGAGAAGCAGGATGCCATTTGAGTTGCTGTTTCCAACCCCGTCTTTTCCTATGGTCCCTGGCCACAGGCCGAAGTCTCGCCCGACTCTTGCATTGAAGTCCCCCAGGAGGATGATTTTGTCCTCCTTAGGTATCCCCGATAGGACGGTATCCAGCTGACAGTAGAATTTCTCCTTGATGTCTTCGTCAGCATCTAGTGTTGGTGCATAGGCACTTATGATGGTTGCCCGTTGGTTTTTGGCAAGATCGATTCGGAGGGTTGAGAGTCGTTCGTTGATGCCAGTGGGTGCTTCGGACAGATGTTTCATCAGATCATTTCTGATGGCGAAGCCAACTCCGTGCATTCTTTGGTCTTTTTCGGGCAGTCCCTTCCAGAAGAAGGTGTAGCCTCCTTTTTCTTCCTTCAGCTGTCCCTCTCCTGCTCTCCGGGTCTCCTGAAGGGCTGCTATGTCGATGTTAAAGCATCCCAGCTCCCTTGCAATGATGGCAGTTCTGCGTTCGGGGCGTTCACTGCCGCTGTTGTCCATCAGAGTCCGTACGTTCCACGTACCGAAGTTCATTTTTCTTTTTTGGCCGCAGGGTGGTGACCCCACTGGACGCGGCAGTCCAGTCAGGGATAAGTGAGGCAGACTATGTTTAGGGCACCTTTTCTAGCCCCCTCCCCATGTGGGGTGAGCAGAGTGGGTCCTAAAAAGGGCTGCTCAGTCGCGGATACAGCTGCCGAACTACTCAACTGCCTCGGACCTTGAGGTAGAACGACTGAGTCCGTACCCACCGCCCATGTGCCAGTCTGTGACTAGGGGCTTCCAGATTTCACAGTCCTGCCCCCGTCGCCACTCGCTGATCGCCATGGGGCTTTGGTTGCTTGGTTTTTATTTTCTTTGGAAGACGCCTGTTCGTGGGTTTTTTTAATGTGTGGAGGTCAGTGCACAACTGATCAACACACAGACTTCACAGAGTGAGGTTCCACTGGTGATGTAGTTTAACACAATGACCGTGGCTTCTCAGTCTGTTGCAGCCTTCTTCCGCCTTCGCAGCCGTTGTAACATGTACCATGTTATCCTCCGCCTGCTCCGCCGTTGAGGTCTTTGGGTCTTCGGACTGTGCTTGGTCTGGGACCTCCCCCGCAGCCACTCCTGGGAGTGCACGACTCCAGTTGTTGTGCCTACAGGTTCATCGGAACGCGCAAGCCCCCTCACCACGACAAGGTGACAGTCCATCGAGGGGGGAGTCTACACTAACCATATGATGAATCTTCTAATTGCATGATATGGCAGTGTAGATGGTCATTGCTCATCTGGTGGTTCTGAAGATCTGAGTTCGTGTTCCTTATATTTAATATCTATCAGTGTTATTTCCATTCCATATGTTTAAGTGTGCCATTGTAAACCTATTTCCTACGAGGGAACCAACTCTTCTGAATACATGAATATGATTGGACTATATCACTCTGAATCCCTTTGGATATTTTATTACACAAATATATACACCCACAAAACATATATACACAAAATGCGTGGCAGGGGACAACTCGTAAATAAATGAATTTTGCATATTATAACCAAGATGGATATGCTAAATTCCCAAAAATAGGCTGCGGCGATCGCTCTTCTGGACTGTAGAGGCTTAACTTGCTGGCATGGACCTGTTTGGCAGGATCGAACTGCGAGGAGGGCTTTGTTTTGCCTTTACCTGGAAGGAAAGGGGTTTTATTTATTTATCGTGTCAGGAGCAACCAAACAATTGTATTACCTTTTTAACAAACAAATAAAACATAACGTTTGCAAGCTTGGTAGTTGATTAAATGTCCTTTGACCAGTAGCTGGCCACTTGGAGTGCCTCTGGTGTTACTATAAGAAGGTCCTCCATTGTGCATGTAGCAAGGCTCAGGTTGCATTGCAGCCAGTGGTCTGTAGTTTGCTCTTCTCCACACTCGCATGTCGTGGATTCCACTTTGTAGCCCCATTTCCTAAGGTTGGCTCTGCATCTCGTGGTGCCAGAGCGCAGTCTGTTCAGCGCCTACCAAGTTGACCAGTTTTCTGTGTGCTCGGGGGGAGTCTCTCATTTGGTTTCAGCCATTGATTGAGGATCTGGGTTTGAGCCTGCCACATTTGGACTCTCGCTTGCTGAGGTGTTCCAGCGAGTGTCTCTGTAGATCTTAGAAAACTATTTCTTGATTTAGGTCGTCGACATGCTCGCTGATACCCAAACAAGGGATGAGCTGGAGATGTCACTGCCTTGGTCCTTTCACGATTGGCTGCTACTTCCCGGCGGATGTCAGGTGGTGCAATACCGGCTAAACAGTGTAATTTCTCCAGTGGTGAAGGGTGCAGACACCCCGTGATAATGCGGCATGTCTCATTAAGAGCCACAGCCACTGTTTTAGCATGGTGAGATGTGTTCCACACTGGGCATGCATACTCAGCAGCAGAGTAGCATAGCACAAGGACAGATGCCTTCACTGTGTCTGCTTGTGACCCCCAGATTGTGCCAGTCAGCTTTCGTATGATATTGTTTCTAGCACCCACTTTTTGCTTGATGTTCAGGCAGTGCTTCTGGTAGGTCAGAGCACAGTCCAGAGTGACTCCCAGGTATTTGGGTGTGTTACAATGCTCCAGTGGGATTCCTTCCCAGGTAATCCTTAGAACTCGGGATGTTGCCTATTCTTAAGGTGAAAAGCACATGTCTGTGTTTTAGATGGGTTAGGGATCTCTCTGGTTGTTCTAATCTATCTCTGAATATCCCTAATAGGCACTTCCCTGGCGTTTTTTTTTTTTACTTTGTTGTGGATCATTTTATTTGTTTCCTTTATTATTCTTTTCCAATAGACTTGCACCAGTTCACAAGACCACCATACATGAAAGAAAGTCACTTTCTTTGCTTTGCACCTCCAACAGGAACCTGATTTTGAGTTGTCCATTTTGGCTAGGAGGGCTGGGGTCATGTAGCATCTGTAGAACATTTGATATACATTGTCTCGAATTGAAGCTGCCACTGTAAATTTAAAGCCATTGTCACTCAGAGTTTCCCAGATGTCCAAATCTATGCTTCCCCCTAAATCTTTTGCCCATGAGATCATGGAAGTTTTAACACGATTATCTTCCAAGTTGGAATGTAGGATATATTTGTACAGTTTGGCTATTAAGCCTTTGTCCCCTTTGTCTAATATAGTTTCCAGATCTGATTTTTTTTTTTGAAGAAAATCCCATCTTCTCGTCTTTTTTAAACCTTTCATATAATTGATGATATCGAAACCAGTCTTTAATACCCAGTTCATCTCTCCCCCTCAGTGCCCATTGACAAATTTGGATTTGTCTTTATTGATTTTGAAAGCTGAAACCTCTCCATACAATTTGATTACCTCTAATAATTTTGGAAGGCTCTGTGTTGGATTAGATAGGATACAAACCATATCGTCTGCATATGTTCTGGTTTTGATTTCCTAGCCTCTTTCTTTGAACCCTTCAATTTCAGTGTCCTAATTCTTATTCTCAAAATTTCCAATCTCAGAATGAATAGTAATGGTGAAAGAGGGAAGCCTTGTCCACTCCCTTTCTGGATATCTATAGCTCTTGTCAGCTGTCCATTTATTTTTATCTTAGCGGATTGCTTAAAATGTATTGCCCCCACTGGTTATGATAGAAATGAATGGCAAAATGGAGCTTGGCAGCCTGCTGGGGTTCCCAAAGCAGCTAGGAAGTGGCCATGGGGCTTGGGGCAGTTCTGAGGGGCTATCCGGTGGAAGACGTCACGAATTGGCCCTGTCCCAGGGCTTTGGAGGGCTGTGGAGGGCCGCAGAGGGCCCTGGGCCATGTGGCCCGGTCCGTTGCCAGCACAGCTGAGGAATGCTGAAGTGAAGGAGAAAGGCCCATGGAGGTGAACGGAGACACAAAGAGGCAAAGGATAAGGATAACTTCATTTTATTAGTGTTAAAAAGTAAGAAAAGTGTCTTCTCCAGGTGCCGGTGGCTGCTGCAGGATCTCTTGACATTTAGAAATGGTAATGTTCCTTCGGTTTTTTTTCCCCCAAGGTAAATTGGAAGATGTGTGGGTAGATGTTGTTGATGTGGGCCAGGAACTTGTTTGGTTTTTCTTCCCCACGGCTCCAAATGATGAAGGTATCATGCACATATCAAAACTATAGATGGGCTCTTTGGTGCTTCTTTCTAGGACTTGTTTCTCCAAGTGTTCCATGGAAAATTAGCATGACAGGCTTAAGAGGGCTCCCTGTGTCTACCCCATCTTTCTGTTCAAAGAATTCATCATCCCACTGGAAGTAGCTTGTGGTGAGGCGGTTTTGAAGCCGGGCTGTGAGGTCTTTTGGGAATTTCCCGTGAATGAGCGTGATGGTGAATAGAGAAACCACATCAAGGCTTGGTTTTTCTGGTGCTTTGGTTGGTTGGGTGCTTTTTCAGTTTTCTGTATGTTGTGGGATCCAGGAGTTCTGATTTTTTCCTCTCTCTTTGTATTGTTCTGTTTTCATGATTACCGTGGCATTCCTCTTGCCTGCTGGGAGAAGGATGATTTCTGGATCTGAACTGAGGTCTTTGATGGCTTTGCGTTCTTTTCTTCTTTTGTTGCTGGAGGGAGGTTTTGCTTCCTCAGGATCCTCACTTTTCCCTTCTAACTTCTGCCGCTTCTTCCTAGGCGGATGATCAACCACTCATGCAAGATTGGCAGTGATGTTTTCTATTGGAATCATGCTGGTAACAGCAAAATTGCCTCCTTTTGCTAAGATGGATATATCGCCACTAAAGAGTTGCCTCTCGGTCAGAGCGGTCAGGGTCCGCCACATTTCTCTTTCAAATCACCGTTGGTAGACGGTGAGGCCGGGGCACTGCAGGAAGGCAGGGCTTCAAAGTTTTTGCCGGAGGAAGCTGTGGATCTGCTCGAGGTAGGGGAATACCTTTCCCTGGGCTCCAATCTTCTCTTTGGAGGGTTGTGGAGGGCCGCAGTGGGCCGTGGGCCATGAGGAATGCTGAAGTGAAGAAAAAAGGCCCATGGAGGTGAACGGAGACACAGAGAGGCAAAAGATAAGGGTAACTTCATTTTATTAGAGTTGAAAAGGAAGAAAAGGGTCTCCTCCAGGTGCCGGTGGCTGCTGCAGGATCTCTCCACACCTCCAGATGCTTGCACAATTCTTCTTGACATCTAGAAATGGTAATGTTCCTTCGTTTTCTTTTTCCAAGGTAAATTGGAAGATGTTTGGGTAGACGTTGTTGATGTGGGAAAGGAACTTGTTCGGTTTTTTTTCCCCACGGGTCCAAATGGTGAAGGTACCATGCACATATCAGAACTACAGATGGTCTCTTTGGTGCTTCTTTCCAGGACTTGTTTCTCCAAGCGTTCCATGGAAAATTAGCGTGACAGGCTTAAGAGGGCTCCCTGTGTCTACCCCATCTTTCTGTTCAAAGAATTCATCGTCCCACTGGAAGTAGCTTGTGGTGAGGCGGTGTTGAAGCAGGGCTGTGAGGTCCTTTGGGAAATTCCCGAGAATGAGCGTGATGGTGAATAGAGACACCACATCAAGGCTTGGTTTTTCTGGTGCTTTTTTCTGGTTGGGTGCTTTTTCAGTTTTCTGTATGTTGTGGGATCCAGTTCTGATTTTTTTTCTCTTTGTATTGTTCTGTTTTCATGATTACCGTGGCATTCCTCTTGCCTGCTGGGAGAAGGATGATTTCTGGATCTGAACTGAGGTCTTTGATGGCTTTGCGTTCTTTTCCTCTTTTGTTGCTGGAGGGAAGTTTTGCTTTCTCAGGATCCTCACTTTTCCCCTCTAACTTCTGCCGCTTCTTCCTAGGGGGATGATCAACCACTCATGCAAGATGGGCAGTGTTGTTTTCTATTGGGATTGTGCTGGTAATAGCAAAATTGCCTCCTTTTGCTATGTTGCATCTCGGTCAGAGCGGTCAAGGTCCGCAACGTCTCTCTTTCAGATCTTTGGTAGACGGCGAGGCTGGGGCACTGCAGGAATGCAGGGCTTGAAAGTTTTTGCCGGAGGAAGCCGTGGACCTGCTCGAGGCAGGGGAATAGCTTTCCCTGGGCTCCAGTCTTCAACATTCAGCTTCGGCAGGAAGGACTGCTGCCTCCTCAGTTCAGCCTCTTCGACCTTGGCCGGCCGGTCAGCAAATCCAGCATAGCGAAGCTTCTCCTCTGTGGACTGGGGCCGTGGGGGTGAGGAATGCTGGCTCTTCTGCCTTGGTAGGACGAGGGGCTCCTGCTGTGGCCGCCTGCGGAGCTTCTTTTCCTGGACCTTTGTCCTCTGAAGTTCTGGTTCTGCGGCTTTGGGAGGAGCCATTTCCCGCAAGGGGCGCCTCTGCCTGCTTGGCTGCTGCTGCTGCTGCCGCTGCCGAATTGGTGGAACTGGCCACGTGACGGGAACTTCTTGGGATTCGGGGGCCCTTAAATAAATGACCCGAATCTCAGGAAGGACCATGCCAAAATTCAATAGGTCGTATGCATCCATTGCACTTCCCAAAAAATAAAAAAGATAAAAATAAAAAATACAAGCAGACAACAAAAACCTGAAGTAAATCCAACAAAAAAACAACCAAACTCTAAATCAAAGAGTGTCAACAAAATAAAAAATATATAACAATACAAAGAAACAAAAAAAGGAAAAATAATACAATAAATATATTCTATATTTTAGAAACTAAGAAAAATAATAAATATCTAAAGCCCTAACTAACCTAATAAGAAGAAGAATAAACAACTAACACTATTAATATATATATATTCAAACACCAACACACTCAATAACAAACACTCTGCACACTAAACTCTAAACTATTATAAAAACAAATAAGAAAAACAATAACAACAACAACAACAACAACTACTACTACTCTTACTACTACTATAATAAGTAAACCAATCAACTCAAACCGAACACAACAACCGGGAGGCGCAAGTGGAGGTAAGGACCGAGGCAAAGGCAGGGCAGGGCAGGGCAGCGAAGAGGCAGGGACTGAGGGCAGAAGGGGACTGAGAGGCAGCAACAGTTCAGTCGCCGGGGGAGACATTGTGACCTCAGAAGGAGGCAGAGGAGGAGGGAGGGGCACCGTGACATCACCGGGGGGGGGGGGGTAGGAGGACTCTTGGCGGGAGGGGGGGATGCCCTGGGGAGATGATGGTGGAAAAGGAGAAAAGTGGGGCCGGGGGGGGGGATGCTGGGAGGCTTCTTAAGAGGAAGGTTGCCATCTTTGCCTTCTTCTGAATCGGAGAGTGGGACTTTGCCCCGTGGGCTTCCGGTGGTAGAATATCACATCTCAGACCTTGTTTAGTTTGTAAAATTGATCATTGGCAACCATTCAAAAGCCCACAGGTGCATCCCAATCAGAGATACAGGTAGAAACGCAGGACCAGTACGGCTCCCCTCCTCCAGATATCCAAACTGGTCTGAAATTCAAAACAGTTCATGTGGTGGGCTGAGGGAGTGGCACCTTTACTTTCCCAGGGTTCACAAACTTTGTTTTTTGGAGTTTTCTTGAACAGATTTCTGCTTTTTTTATCTTAAATATTTTTTTATTTAAATATTTGACACAATCTCATATATAATCAGGAAATATCCATTCAGAAATAATTAAACATGTCTAGATCTGTATGTAGACGTCAACTTGTACAAAGTAAATATAACATATTATACCATTCACTCGAGTTTAAGTCACTTTTAAAGGAAAATCCATGCAGACTATTCCTAACTAGAACTGTTTCCATCTAGCTAACAGCAATAGTGCCATCAGCTACTCCCCCCCCCCCCATATCATATGCAAAAAAACTTAAAAAAATGATTCCTTACAAGGCAAGAAATACATCTTCATGATCAAGACAGTTTCACAGTATGTCTTGATATTACATCAATAAAAAAAAAACAAGAATGGGAGCAGGCAACAAAGTACTCTCTTATGTCAAGAGCTTTCTGACTATTTTACTGTTCCCTCAAGATGAAGCAGGATATGTTTTATTTATTTATTTGTCTTTTTAAGTCCCTTCGGCTGTGTTTTCCAGTATTTTTAGGAGTGATGGTCACTCATTGGCCTGAGAGGGGTCTTGTGTCCAAATTTGGTGTCAATTTACCCAGTGGTTTTTGAGTTCTTTTAATCCCACAAACGAACATGACATGTTTATTTCTCGAGAAAGAAAGATCGAGATCCACTCTTTGGAGCTTTGCCCCTTTGGTGAAGTGAAGGAAAGGCAGCTGGCCAATTCTGCCCCTCACCGGCCCCCGTAAGACTGGACGGAAGAAGCCAAGCGGCGTTGCTATTGGCCTTTGCGGACACTGGACTCGCCGGGCAATTCTTCCCATTGGAATCCTGGCGTTCAAGTGGCAGAGGGATTGCTGGCTCCAGCAGGTGCGGAAAGAAGGGAGCGAGGACCCTGATTGCCACTGTGAGGAGATGCCCGCCCAATAGAGAAACGATGGGCTGTGCCAGAAGGAGGAAGGAGGGAGCATAGCATGTGGCATAGTAATAGCCTGGATCTACACTGCCCTATATCCCAGGATCTGATCCCAGATCTTCTGCTTTGAACTGGAGGATATGAGCCTACACTGCCAGATAATCTGGGATAAGAAATTAATCTAGGATCAGATCCTGAAATATAGGTCAGGGTGGAAGGGACCCTAGTTAGGTCCCTTCTGCACTTCCATATAATCCAGATTATCAAAGGCGATAGCCCATATTAACTGCTTTGAACTGGATTATCTAAGGTCCTTTCCACACATCTGAATAAAATCCTACATTCTCTGCTTTGAACTGGGATATATGGCAGTGGACTCAAGGCCCTTCCACATAGCCATGTTACCCAGGAAATCAAGGCAGAAATCTCACAATATCTGCTTTGAACTGGGAAATCTGAGTCCACAGTTCAAAGCAGATAATATAGGATTTTAATCAGCTGTGCGGAAGGGGCCTCAGATAACCCAGTTCAAAGCCAATACTGTGGGCTATTTTGCCTTGATATTGTGAGTTAATATGGCTGTGTGGAAGGGTTCTGAGTCTGCACTGCCATATAATCCAGTTCAAAGCAGTTCATCTGTGTTTTCTATGGCAGTGTATTTTTAATACTGACTCTCAGGCTGGAGCTACGCTGCTCTATATCCCAGGATCTGATCCGAGATGATCTGCTTCTTGCAGATGATCTGGCAGTGTAGACTCAGTGTAGATCCTGGAATACAGGGCAGAGTAGATCCAGCCTACGACAACCAGAAACTACATTGATCTGAAATCTACCAATCCCCATGAGAGTCTACTGTTTATCTTTCATTTCTACTTTCAGGGCAACTCTTTCTTGTATACAAGAAGGCTTCCAGATTTGAGGCCAGTGACATTCATGCACATGTCCTTTTTCCTCCCCAGTTTACAACACGAGTGGTGTCATGCTGCCCTTCAGAATTCTCCCCAGAAACCGGCGGAAAGAAGGAAAGACTACAAGAATACCATGCCATTCTGGAAGACCCAATTCTTTTCCCAGAAGGTGGAGGTCAGGTAACATATATTGTTTTTGCTCAGATTTAGGATGGAATGTGTTCAATGAGCTGTAACATCATCATAATAATAGCAATAATAATAATAACAACAACAACAAGAACCCATATGTTCTCTTGAGGTGGGATGCAACATGGCTAAAACAGAGACGATAAATACAAGACTATTGAAATACATATGACAAGATGCACACAGTTAAAATGCAGGTTAAATTCACTGATGAAATGCAGATTAAAATTCACAAGTTCCAACTGAGACGATGTATATTTCTTAATGCATTAATTGGGGTTCACAGTGAGCCATGTTTGAAACCAAGGTCCCATCTACACTGCCATATCATGCAGTCTACACTGACTATATGATGAATAACTCTACGCTAACCATATGATGAATCTTCTAATTGCATGATATGGCAGTGTAGATGGTCATTGATCATCTGGTGGTTCTGAAGATCTGAGTTCGTGTTCCTTATATTTAATATCTATCTGTGCTATTTCCATTCCATATGTTTCAGTGTGCCATTGTAAACCTATTTTCTACGAGGGAATCAACTCTTCTGAATACATGAATATGATTGGACTATATCACTCTGAATCCCTTTGGATATTTTATATTATTATTATTATTATTATTATTATTATTATTATGTTTGGTCTATCTGGGGTAATTTTTTTTAGGTGTTGTGGTGGCAGTTTGAAAAAGTTTTGGTTCTAGGACCCTCCTTCAGAATGCAAAGAATGAGGAAGTACTTCATCAGTGTCACAAACGGAGGGTGAAGTGACAGCTCCCCTGGTGGCCAGAAGCTGGAATGTTAAATAGCCTCTGAGTGTCTGTCTATATATGTTGTTTGTCTATGGCTTTAAATGTTTGCCATGTATATGTACATCGTAATCCACCCTGAGTCCCCTGCGGGGTGAGAAGGGTGGAATAGAAATTCTGTTAATAAATAAATAAATAAACACCAGAGTCAATGGAGATCAAAACCCATTAGATACAATCATGTCTCTTCTATAAAACGGAAATATCAAGTTGTGGTTTTGGGATGACAAGACAGTCAGTCGCAAGGCCGAGCAGGGCATAGGGTTACAGCCTGTGCTAGATGGGGTCGCACTCCCCTTGAAGGCGCAGGTTCGCAGCTTGGGTGTGATCCTGGATTCATCGTTGAGCCTGGATCCCCAGGTTTCAGCGGTGACCAGGGGAGCATTTGCACAGCTTAGGCTCGTGCGCCAGCTGCGCCCGTACCTTGGGAAGTCTGACTTGGCCACGGTGGTACACGCTCTGGTCACATCCCGCCTCGACTACTGCAACGCTCTCTACGTGGGGCTGCCCTTGAAGACGGCCCGGAAGCTTCAGCTAGTCCAGCGCGCGGCAGCCATCTTACTAACAGGAGCAGGACGCAGGGAGCATACAACGCCCTTGTTGTCCCAGCTCCACTGGCTGCCGATTTGCTACCGGGCCCAATTTAAGGTGCTGCTGTTATCCTACAAAGCCCTAAACGGTTCTGGCCCAAAATACCTTTCGGACCGCATCTCGGCCTATGAGCCCACGAGGACCTTGAGATCGTCTGGGGAGGCCCTTCTCTCGATCCCGCCTGCCTCACAGGCACGCCTGGCGGCGACGAGGGAGAGGGCCTTCTCAGTGGTGGCCCCCCGGCTGTGGAACACCCTCCCTGTTGACATCAGACAGGCGCCCTCCCTTATGTCCTTCCGGAAGAGCCTGAAGACGTGGCTATTCGAGAAGGCCTTTAACTAAATGCTATAGTAACTGGAAATGACAACTGGAACGGAATGTAGACTACGAGATTGGTTATGATTCTATGACAAGAAGAAGTGGATTATTTTAATGTAATTAGATGATAGTGTACTAGTGACAGGTTGTTTTTGTTGTTGTAGTTTATTGTGAAATGTGTTTTTTACATGTTGTACACCGCCGCGAGTCACCCTAGGGCTGAGAGCGGTGGTTAACAAATGCAGCAAATAAATAAATAAATAAATAAATGTTGTATTTATATAGTGTCTAGATGTAAGGAAATCATAGCCCCACTCTATTCTGCTTTGGTCAGACCTCATCTGGAATACCGTGCCAAGTTCTGGGCACCACAATTCAAGAAGGATATTGACTTTTATTTTGGGGGTAATATTTTTAAGTCATGGGTAGTTGAATCTGTATATACAGAATCTGTTGATAAGGGGGGCTAACTGTATTTATACAATACAACGGAGTTCAGCTTGTCTTTCTCACTCATGTTTTTGATTGGTGCAACTGTATAATATTCCCTAGAAGTTGGGGTAGTAACATTGAGCCCTTGTCTTCAGCCAGATGACCGGGGACTCATGAATGGCATCCCAGTGCTTAGAGGCACCTGACAAGGCCCTGATGCTCTGCACTTCATCCAGACACCCCTTGAGCCTGGGAGCGAAGTGCAACTAGAGTTGGATTGGGACCGACGGTTTGATCACATGAGGCAGCGTTCAGGTAAACAACTGTTGATTGTGGCTACACTCCCAATCAATGCAGTTTGAACTGCATGATATGGTCAGCATAGACCATATGCACTTCAGATTGCATGATTTGGCAGTGTAGATCCAGGCTGTGGCACAGTTTGCATGGAACCCCCTGCTATGCCAGCTCCACTGGCTGCCCGTCCATCTCCGAGCCCAATTCAAAGTGCTGGTTTTGACCTATAAAGCTCTATACGGTTGTGGCCCAGCTTTCTTGTCAAAAACGCGTCCACCCCTTCGTCCCACCTCGTAATCTAAGATTATTCGGGGAGGCCCTGCTCATTTTGCTATAGTTTTTCTATGAATATCTCATTGAGTCTCAACCCATTCAACTTAGTTTGTGACAGGCAGAAAATGAAGTTTCTGGAGTATAACAATGACTTTCAAAGTGAGGAATGCACAATTAAACAGGAAATAACACTTTCAAGCCAGGAACAGAATAGTTCTCCAATTTTGTTATATAATTTAATTGTGCCATAAAATTGTGGTAGGATAAGGACGGCCTTGGTCTCCCAGCGCCTGGTGGTGCTGGGAGACTTTAACATCCACGCCGAGACCACTTTATCTGGCGCAGCTCAGGACTTTATGGCCACCATGACGGCCATAGGACTGTCACAGATAATATCTGGCCCCACGCATCAAGCTGGGCACACTCTCGACCTTGTCTTTGTGGCGGACGATGAATTGATCAGAGTGGAAGATCAAAACATCCTTCCAGTGTCATGGTCTGACCATCATCTGGTCACATTTCGACTTACTGCGACCCTAAACCTCCGCAGGGGTGGAGGACAAATTAAGATGGTCCGCCCTAGGAGACTGATGGATCCGGACGGATTCCTGAGGAATCTTAGGGTTCTTCCTGCCTTGGAGCCCGGCGATTCTATCGACGCCTTGGTAACTCTCTATAACGGGGAGATGGCCAGGGCGTTAGATACGATCGCACCCGAACGCCCCATCTCGTTGCGTCGTGACAGGCCATCTCCTTGGTTCACCGAGGAGCTGGCTGTGATGAAGCACACGAGAAGGGGGCTAGAGCGCAAATGGAGGAAATCTCGAGATGTATCTGATCGAACACGGGCTAGAGCCTCTCTTAAGGCATACTCCGTGGCCATACGGGCGGCCAGGAAGTCATTCACGACCGCTCGTATAGCATCTGCAGCAAATAGATCATCGGAGCTGTTTCGGGTCGTGGGAGAACTCCTCCACCCACCTGCGGTGGAGGATGTCCCTGACGACCCCGCAGCTCGGTGTCGCGATTTCGCACACCATTTTGCAGATAAAGTCGCCCAGATACGCCTCGAGCTCGACTCCAATTCCATCGCAGTGCCTGAAGAGGTGACGGAGGTACCTGCTTGTCCAATTTTGTGGGATTCTTTTAGGCATGTTCTTCCTGAAACCGTGGAGGAGATTCTTGGGGCTGTGAGAGCGACCACCTCATCTCTAGACCCATGCCCATCTTGGCTCATTAAATCAGCCAGGGAGGGGTTGGTTGACTGGTTTGTATTGATTATTAAGGCATCGTTGGAGCAAGGGATTTTTCCATCTGGTTTGAAACAGGCAGTGGTTCGTCCACTCCTCAAAAAAGCTTCCCTTGACTCCACGGTGCTGAGTAACTACAGACCGATCTCCAACCTCCCCTTTCTGGGCAAGGTGCTGCAGCGGGTGGTCGCCTCGCAGCTCCAGGGCTTCCTAGACGATACCAACTACCTAGATCAGGCACAGTCTGGTTTCAGGCCTGGCCATGGCACCGAGACAGCCTTGGTCGCCTTGGTGGATGACCTCCGCAGAGAGCTGGACAGGGGGAGTGTGACCCTGTTGGTTCTCCTGGACATCTCAGCGGCTTTCGATACCATCGATCATGGTATCCTTCTGGGTCGTCTCTCCGGGATGGGCCTTGGGGGCACGGTTCTGTCGTGGCTCCGGTCCTTCCTGGGGGGACGCACCCAGATGGTGAAGCTGGGAGACGCCTGCTCGGACCCCTGGCCTTTGACCTGTGGGGTCCCGCAAGGATCTATCTTGTCGCCCATGCTCTTCAACATCTACATGAAACCGCTGGGAGAGGTCATCCGGAGTTTTGGAGTTGGGTGCCATCTCTACGCGGATGACGCACAACTCTACTACTCCTTTCCACCTAATTCCAAGGAGGCTTCTCGGGTGCTGGACGAGTGCCTGGCCGCTGTGTCGATCTGGATGAGGAAGAACAAGCTGAAGATCAATCCCGACAAGACAGAGGTCCTCCTGGTCGATCGTAAACCGGATCGGGGTATAGGGTGGCAACCTGTGTTGGATGGGGTTACACTCCCCCTGAAGCCACAGGTCCGCAGTTTGGGTGTCCTCCTGGATTCTTCGCTTACACTTGAGGCTCAGGTGTCGGCGGTATCCGGGAGGGCCTTTGCACAACTGAGACTTGTGCGCCAGCTGCGACCGTACCTCGTGAAGGCAGATCTGGCCGGGGTGGTCCACGCCTTGGTCACCTCTAGAATGGACTACTGCAATGCGCTCTACGTGGGGCTGCCCTTGAAGACGGCTCGGAAACTACAATTGGTCCAGCGGGCAGCAGCCAGGATGCTAACTGGAGCTCATTATCAAGAGAGGTCAACCCTCTTGTTCAAGGAGCTCCACTGGCTGCCATTTATTTTCCGGGCCCAATTCAAGGTGCAGGTGCTCACCTACAAAGCCCTGAACGGTTTGGGACCACCCTACCTGCGTGACCGCATTTCCATCTACGAACCCACACGCTCACTCCGGTCATCTGGGGAGGCCCTGCTCGTGATCCCACCTACGTCGCAAGCACGCTTGGTGGGGACGCGAGACAGGGCCTTCTCTGTGGCGGCCCCCCGACTTTGGAATGCCCTTCCAAAAGAGCTTCGTCAGGCCCCTACTCTGGCAGTTTTCAGAAGGAACCTAAAAACTTGGCTGTTCCGATGTGCCTTCGCAGATTAGGAATCCCCATCCCAAGTCCTAGATGCACTTTAGCACAACTAATGTTGCTGCACACCGCACCTAATCCCACGTTCCTCCTGCCATCTCAGCACTTTTAACCCTGTACCCCATTGCGCTGGCCGAACCAATTTTAATAGTGTCTTGTTGTATTGTCATTGTGGTTATTTTGCTTAATTGTTTGATTTGCTTGTTTATTGTTGTGTTATGTTTTCTATTGTATTGTGTTTTGTGGCTTCGGCCCATGTAAGCCGCATCGAGTCCTGCGGGAGATGCTAGCGGGGTACAAATAAAGTTAATAATAATAATAATAATAATAATAATAATAATAATAATAATAACAGAGTACTTGCCGGTTTTTCACACTGGTAAAAATCCTCTGCTTCACAAAGTACCGCAGAGGTAGTTCTTTGGGAATTGAGAATCTTGGCACCGACTTTCTTCTCACTTTTCTAATCTAGCCTTTTTTCGTGTCAGGAGCAACCTGAGAAACTGCAGGCCGCTTCTGGTGTGAGAGAATTGGCCGTCTGCAAGGACGTTGCCCAGGGGACACCCGGATGTTTTACCATCCTGCGGGATGCTTTTCACATATCCCCACATGAGAAGCTGGAGCTGACAGATGGGAGCTCACCCCACTCCCTGGATTTGAACTGTCGGCCGTTCGGTCAGCACTCCTGCCAGCACAAGGGTTCAACCATTGTGCCACCAGGGGCTCCAATGTAGCCTCGAAAGACTAATTTCTGTTTCGATCTTGCTAACGATTCCCTGTCTGCTCTTGATTGGTTATGGGAAGAAAATGGATAATTCTTCCATGCCGTTATTTCTTTCTCTTTCAGAACAACTTGAACCTATTGAGGGACTTGGCTGTCCTTACTGCACAGAGCTTCAAAGACAACATGGCTCAGGAGCTAGTGTTTGTACTGCACAGGTGAGGAAAAAGGTCACTCACTGCTAAGTACACATGAATATGGGATAAGCAAATTTGAGATACTTGCAAAAAGGGGGAACCCCCTTAAACTTTTCTCCCACAAAAGACTGCACTGATTAAGCATGTTGCTTCAAGAGGCATGTAACTTGACAGCGATCCTATGGATTTTCTTGGGTTTCTGTAGGCATGGCACATTCAGAGGTGGTTTGCCATTAGTTTCCTCTGAATATAACCTTCAGCATCTGATATTCCTTGGCAGTTGCTCATCCAAGGAATTAATAGGCCTGATGCTGTTTAGCTTCCAAGACAGGCAGGATCTGGTGCTTTGAGGATCTGCTGGACCTATCAGCAGCCTTCGATACCGTCGACCATGGTATCCCTCTGGGATGCCTCGCGGGAATGGGCCTTGGAGATACTGTCTTACAGTGATTCCGGTCCTTTCTGGGAGATAGCTGTTCAACCTCACAACCGTTGTCTTGTGGAGTTCCGCAAGACTCAATATTGTCCCCTATGTTGTTTAGCATCTACATGAAGCCACTGGGGACGATTGTCTGGAGTTTCAGGGTGAGGTGTAACCCATATGTAGATGACGTCCAACTCTGTCACTCCTTCCCACCTGCTACTAAGGAGGCTGTTCCAGTCCTGAACCAATGCTTGGCCACTGTGACGATCTGGATGAGGGAGAACAAATGGAAATTGGATCCAGACAAGACAGAGATACTCCTGGTCAGTTGAAAAGCCGAGCAAGGCATAGGGTTACAGCCTAGGTTGGACAGGGTGACACTCCCCCTGAAGACGCAGGTTTTCAGCTTGGGTGGGATCCTAGACTCATCCCTGAGCTTGGAACCCCAAGTTTCGGGGGTGACCAGGGGAGCATTTGAACAGTTAAAACTACTTGTGCACCAGCTGTGCCCGTACCTTGAGAAGTCTGACTTGGCCACGGTGGTCCATGCTCTTGCTACATCATGAATGCATTACTACAATGCGCACTATGTGGGGTTGCCTTTGAAGACTGTTCGGAAGTATTGTCGAAGGCTTTCATGTCTGAAATCACTCAGTTCTTCTGGGTTTTTTCGGGCTATATGGCCATGTTCTAGAGGCATTTTTCCTGACGTTTCGCCATAGATGCAGGTGAAACGTCAGGAGAAATGCCTCTAGAACATATTCATATAGCCCGAAAAAACCCACAAGAACTGACTGTTCGGTAGCTTCAAATGATCTAAAGGGCATCAGCTCCACTGGCTGCCAATTTGCTGCCGAGCACAATTCAAGGTGCTGGCTTTAGCGTATAAAGCCATAAACGATTATGACCCAACTTACCTGTCCGAACGTATCTACTCCTATGAACCATCTAGGAGCTTAAGAATGTCTGAGGAGACCCTGCTCTTGATCCGACCTGCTTCGCATGTGCAATTGGCAGAGACGAAGGACAGGACATTTTTAAAGTGTAACCACCCATATGTGTATATGTATATGTATATGTATATGTATATGTATATGTATATGTATATGTATATGTATATGTATATGTATATGTATGCAAGCTTTGAATAACATGGGGGAAGGTTAACACTCTTGTAGTGTTTTTTTTTTTTTTTTTTTGCTGTCTGCGCCCCTGCTCAGAAGATTTCATCTCACTTTCTGTCCATGTGATAATTGGATTTTGAAAAATGTGGCTTGTTGTGGAAACAAGGATTGTGATAAAAGCTTAAGTGGAGACAGCTTTTCCCCCATGAGAACTCTTTCAGGGGTGAATTTCCCTTCCGAGGGGTAGATTTCTCTCACTTCCTGTTGTCTCATCCCCATTTGTACCTCTTGAGCCATTTGTAAGTTGGATTTCTGTAACCCGAGGACTGTCTGTACTTGAATTGTGCCAAGTCACCACTGCGTAGGCTAGCTACTCCTGAAATAGTGATCAGGTGCAACTAGATCAGTGTTTCTCAACCTTCCTAATGCCGTGATCCCTTAATAAAGTTTCTCATGTTGTGGTGATCCCCAACCATAACATTATTTTCGTTGCTACTTCATAACTGTAATTTTGCTACTGTTATGAATCGTAATGTAAATATCTAATATGGAGGACATATTTTCATTCACTGGACCAAATTTGGCACAAATACCCAATACGCCCAAATTTTTTCTTTTGTCATTTGGGATTTGTAGTTCCTGGGATTTATACTCAGTCTACAATCAAAGAGCATTCTGAATCCCACCGACGATGGAATTGAACCAAACTTGGTGCACAGCACTCCCATGGCCAATAGAAAACACTGGAAGGATTTGGTGGGCATTGACCTTGTGTTTTGGAGTTGTAGTTCACCTACATCCAGAGAGCACTGTAGAGCAAACTTGGCACGAGGCTGGCAAAAAGGCGTTGTGTCAATATGGACCCACTCTGGCCGTTCACACCACTTGTGGGCCTTCTCCAGTGTCCACAGGAGGTGTGCACCCAGCAACTTGAGCAGCAAGTAAAAGCCCAGGGCAAAGCCAAACAGGAAGAAGGTTGTATTCATGTATTGCCGCAGGTTTGCATTGTAGATGGAACGGACATGCTCAAAAACCTCTGCCACCAACATCCCTGGTAAGTGGGGAAATCACATGATATTGACAAGTAATGCTTCTTCAGTGTCACCACTTGAGATTTGGAAGTAGACGTCCAAACTCTAGTCTTCTCAATTCCATTCGAACACTGAGACCATGCTGGTTCTCCAGTTGTCAAATAATGTAGTCTAAATCCTGCAAGTAGCCCCAACTAGAGGGGACTCACTGAATCAACGGGACCTTCGTCAATATTGATATGGAAAGTAAACATGTTCTATGTCAATACTTAGGAATGGTTCACTGACTTGTTGGATCATGAATGCATTACTGCTCAATGGGACACCCTTTTAAATCTTGAAACATTCTCATGTTCCCTCTCTACCTCCCTTTCTCCCAGCTAAACATCCCCCAGGAGGAAAGGAGGAAGGAAAAAGAGAAGAGAGGAAGGAAGGAAGAGAGGGGGAATCAGGGAGGAAAAAGGGAAGGATGAAAGAGTGGAAGGAAAGGAGGGATGGAGAAAGAGGGAAGGGAGAGTGGGAAGGAGGAAACAAAAAGAAGAAAGGAAAAGATGGCGAGAGAGAAGAGGGCCTGAGAAAAGACTCCTGGGTTTACTCATACCTGGTCTAAATCCTACCCAGTTAGCACTCCAACTAATTTACGTTAATTGTTCACTTAACATTCATAACTGATATAGTGGTTTCTGTGTATATTGTTGTTTATGCTTTGATGTTTTACATTTTAATGTTATGTTGTTTATTTTACTGCAACTTGTATGGTTGTATTTTAATTTGCCCACCTGAGCCTAGAACCCTCTGAAAGCGAGTTACTGATGTAGATGTAAAATACACAATATATGTCTTCTTAATGTATATATAAAAAACTACTTGGAATGGTCAAGGGAGGACTTCTGTAAGAGAGGTTTTATCACCACCCGCTTAAGGCATGACGGAAATTTCCCCTGGCCCAATGAAGCATTTATTATCGCAACAAACCATTCCAACATCCCCTCTCTGGCCAGCTTAACTAGCCAGGACGGGCAAGCATCCAGAGCGCAAGTGGTGGCTCTCACAAAAGGTGAGTTATAAACATCCAGAGTTACCATTCACAACATCTGGATGGCCACAAACCGCCTACCCCTTCCTTCCATTATTGGTTTGATGCCCTTAGTGTGAGTTATCTTTTGTGTATCCTAAAACAGGAATAAACCCTTTCCGTTTCTTTTGTTCTAGGCTCACATGATGAACTTCAATCTCCTTCCGCCTGCCTGGTTGTCGAGAAAGTTGTCAAGGGCTTGTTGAACTCAAACAACTCAAATCGTCTGTTCCTGAGACTATTATTATTATTATTATTATTATTAACTTTATTTGTACCCCGCTAGCATCTCCCGAAGGACTCGATGCGGCTTACAAAGGCCAAGGCCTCAACACAACATAACAATACAAACCTAAAGCAAAGTTGGTTTATTTTGAGAAATAAACATGCTGCTTTTGGATTTTTGTTTTCTACTCTTTGAATGGAAATACTTCCAGGTGACTTTGAATATGTGAATCACCTGTGCCTTGGGATCTTCGGGGATTTATTTAAACAATGTATGTGAATTTGTGTCCCAGCATTGAATGTTTGCTGTCTATATGCTGTGCTCCGCCCTGAGTCCCCTTCGGGGTGAGAAGGGCGGAATATCAATGTTTTAAATAAATAACAAACAAATAAATAAATAACAATCGATATCTTGTGTTCTTCCTGTTCCTTCTTTTGTGACCATTGGGTTTCCGGATGAAGCCGTCCCAGCTGATACAGTGAAATTAGAAGAAGTGTGTCTGGATGGTTGGCACGTGCCCACAAACAAGTCAAGCCTAAATACAACTGCTGATCCTCAAGGCTTGCCTGTTGAATCACATAAGGAACATCAGAGTTTTTTACATTATTCCAACTTGATGATCTGCATTTTGGGGCTTAGAAAGAAATACAACATTTTCAAATGATCCTTGGCCCTAAATGCTCCTAAGTGGGTTTGGGTATCCATTAAAAAAAAACTGCCAAGGCTCCATTAAACAAAATGGGAACAAAATAAGTTGGCTTCTGCAGCACAAATGATGCAAATTTAGATGGTCATCTTGTGCCTAATTTACACAGTTTATTTTTTCTAGTAGGGAGGCAGGCAGCAATACAGTGAATATTGAAAAGTCATCTACTTGAATTGACAAGACAGGGCTGGCAAACACTCATTCAAAAGAGCCTCAACTCACCTCTTCACAAAGGAAAAAGTCTAAAGTCATTGACTAGGTGGTGAATGGCTTTAGGAATCCAAAGGACTACATAGTTCAAAGATGGCCCTGCTCCAATGTCTCTTGTTCCATGTGGCCTGGGGTATGGATCACAATGGCTGGGTGATTTAGTCCATTGTTTATCAAGATGTAGCTCAGGGAGGTGGCTTGGAGGTGTCTCTGAGTGAAGACATGCCAACGGGAAAGATCACCATGATGGCTGGTTCACCAAAGTTTTACCTATATCTATCTCTATCTTTATCTCTATATCAATAAAATCGTAATGTTTGTTTGTGGGTTTAACATAACTCAAAAACCACTGGATAAATTGATACCAAATTTGGACATAAGATGCCAATCGGGCCAACGAGTGACCAACACTCATAAAAACATTGGAAAGCACAATGGAGGGGCTTCAAAAGCTAATTTTTTAATAAAAAAATACATTACAACGCATGCGTAAAACCACATATATACACAAACACACATATATACACATACACAAAGCAGATATACACAGACTGGGCCACAGCAAAGTGTGGCAGGGGACGGCTAGCATATATAATATTATAATATAATAACAATAATAATCTTCTATATATATAAAAATGCTCTGGTCATAATGAGTACCTTAAAAACAAAAGAACCAGTGAACAAAATCACACCAAATTTGGCAACAAACATCTCAAAACACAAGGAGTGACCATCACTCAGAACTCCCATGGTACACAGAACTCCCATGACCCACAGAAAATACTGAAAGTGTTTGGTGGGCATTGACCTTCAGTTTTGGAATTGTAGTTCACCTCCATCCAGAGAACGCTGTGGACTCAAACAATGATGGATCTGGACCAAACTCGGCACGAATATTCCATAGCCCCAAATATGAACACAGATGGAGTTTAAGGGAAATAACCTTGACATTTGGGAATTGTAGTTGCTGGGATTTTTCGTTCACCTACAATCAAAGAGCATTCTGAACTCCACCAATGATGGAATTGAACCAAACATGGCATACAGGACTTCCATGACCAACAGAACACACTGGAAGGGTTTGGTGGGCATTGACCTTGAGTTTGGGAGTTGTAGTTCACCTACATCCAGAGAGCACTGTGGACTCAAACAATGATGGATGTGGACCAAACTTGACACAAAAATTCCATATGCCCAAATATGAACACAGATGGAGTTTGGAGGAAATAGACCTTGATATTTGGGATTTGTAAAAAAAAGGTTGTCCCCTGACATTAAGTCCAGTCATGTCTGACTCTGGGGTGTGGTGCTCATCTCCATTTCTAAGCAGAAGAGCCGGCGTTGTCCATAGACACCTCCAAGGTCATGTGGCCGGGATTTGTAGTTACTGGGATTTATAGTTCACTACAATTAAAGAGCATTCTGAAACCCACAAACGACAGAAATGGGGCAAACTTCCCACACAGAACCCCCATGACCAACAGAAAATACTTAAGGCCATCCAGTCCAACTCTCTTCACCAGGGCAAGAAAATGTAATCAGAGCCCTCCTGACAAAGAGCCATCCAGTCATAAATATAGATAGATAGATATGATTCTCTCCCACACACACAGATGGTGTCGACAGCCCCCGCCCAGTAATTGCTCCGCACTGCAGTGGAGAGTTCCGCAGTTCCTGGTAGCCAAAATTGGGAAAAGTGGTGTAATGTGACCCAACAGGCAGCTCTGGCTGCGAATGCACTCAGCCTCCGTTACCTTCCCTCCGGCACTGACTTTGTATGTATTTTCGAATAGAGGCACTTCAGCTTTGCAACTTTTAACTTTTCCACTTGATACATTGTATCTTCCCCTGCCTCAAACTAACTCAAACCTGAACTAAAATCCTTTCTGGGCTCCGGGCAGCCGTGAGCCCGCCTGGGATGCTTTCTGGGCCACATTTGGACATAAGATACCAATCGGGCCAATGAGTGACCAACACTCATAAAAACAAAGAAAAACACAATGGAAGGGGCTTAAAAAGCAAAAATATATATATTAAAAATACATTACAACGCATGCGCAAAACCACATATATACACAAACACACATATATACACATACACAGAGCACATATACACAGACTGGGGCACAGCAAAGTGTGGCAGGGGACGGCTAGTATATATTATATTATAATAAAATAATAATAATATATATAAATAAAAGCGCAATGGTTGTTTGTGGCATTAACATAACTCAAAAACCACTGGACGAATTGACATCAAATTTGGACATAAGATACCAATCAGGCCAACAAGTGACCATCATTTATAAAAACACTAAAAATCTCAGCTGAAGACACTTAAAAGCAAAAACAATAACAACATTACAATGCATGCACAAAGCCACATTATATATTATAATTATACTATAAATATATATATTATACAACTATAATATTATTATAATTATGATTATTATATATACTATATAATAGTTATAATCATATGTAATTATATTATTATTATTATTACTACTACTACTACCTTTTTGCACCATTTTGATTCTTTGGTGGGATCCTTGACATGGAAGATGGGCAACAACAACAACAAATTATTATTATTATTATTATTATTATTATTATTATTATTATACACAAATATATACAACCACAAAACATATATACACAAACTGGGCCACAAAATGCGTGGCAGGGGACAACTCGTAAATAAATGAATTTTGCATATTATAACCAAGATGGATATGCTAAATTCCCAATAATAGGCTGCGGCGATCGCTCTTCTGGACTGTAGAGGCTTAACTTGCTGGCATGGACCTCTTTGGCAGGATCGAACTGCGAGGAGAGCTTTGTTTTGCCTTTACCTGGAAGGAAAGGGGTTTTATTTATTTATCGTGTCAGGAGCAACCAAACAATTGTATTACCTTTTTAAGAAACAAATAAAACATAACGTTTGCAAGCTTGGTAGTTGATTACATGTCCTTTGACCAGTAGCTGGCCACTTGGAGTGCCTCTGGTGTTACTATAAGAAGGTCCTCCATTGTGCATGTAGCAACGCTCAGGTTGCATTGCAGCCAGTGGTCTGCAGTTTGCTCTTTTCCACACTCGCATGTCATGGATTCCACTTTGTAGCCCCATTTCCTAAGGTTGGCTCTGCATCTCGTGGCTGATACCCAAACAAGGGATGAGCTGGAGATGTCACTGCCTTGGTCCTTTCACTATTGGCTGCTACTTCCCGGCGGATGTCAGGTGGTGCAATACCGGCTAAACAGTGTAATTTCTCCAGTGGTAAAGGGTGCAGACACCCCGTGATAATGCGGCATGTCTCATTAAGAGCCACGTCCACTGTTTTAGCATGGTGAGATGTGTTCCACACTGGGCATGCATACTCAGCAGCAGAGTAGCATAGCACAAGGACAGATGCCTTCACTGTGTCTGGTCGTGACCCCCAGATTGTGCCAGTCAGCTTTCGTATGATATTGTTTCTAGCACCCACTTTTTGCTTGATGTTCAGGCAGTGCTTCTGGTAGGTCAGAGCACAGTCCAGAGTGACTCCCAGGTATTTGGGTGTGTTACAATGCTCCCTCCAGCAAAGGATCGCCGCCTTGTCGGGGCGCTGGAGCTTGAGCACCTCAATGATGTCATGAGCGAAACCGTGAAGGGCCACCCAAGACGGGACGGTTGTGGCAGAGAGGTCAGACCAAGCGTGATCCCTGGGGAAGGCAATGGCAAACCACTCCAGTATCCTTGCCAAGAAAACTAAATGGACCAGTACAACCAGAGATATGTCGGTATGCCATTGGAAGATGGGACTCCCAGGTCGGAAGATGGCCAAAATGCTAACTGACCTTGAGGGAGCTGGGGGTGGTAACGGCCGACAGGGAGCTCTGGCGTAGGCTGGTCCATGAGGTCACGAAGAGTCAGAGACGACTGAACGAATGAACAACAACAACAACACAATGCTCCAGTGGGATTCCTTCCCAGGTAATCCTTAAAACTCGGGATGTTGCCTATTCTTAAGGTGAAAAGCACATGTCTGTGTTTTAGATGGGTTAGGGATCTCTCTGGTTGTTCTAATCTATTTCTGAATATCCCTAATAGGCACTTCCCTGGCGTTTTTTTTTTTTTTACTTTGTTGTGGATCATTTTATTTGTTTCCTTTATTATTCTTTTCCAATAGGCCTGCACCAGTTCACAAGACCACCATACATGAAAGAAAGTCACTTTCTTTGCTTTGCACCTCCAACAGGAACCTGATTTTGAGTTGTCCATTTTGGCTAGGAGGGCTGGGGTCATGTAGCATCTGTAGATCATTTGATATACATTGTCTCGAATTGAAGCTGCCACTGTCAATTTAAAGCCATTGTCACTCAGGTTTTCCCAGATGTCCAAATCTATGCTTCCCCCTAAATCTTTTGCCCATGAGATCATGGAAGTTTTAACACGATTATCTTCCAAGTTGGAATGTAGGATGTATTTGTACAGTCTGGCTATTAAGCCTTTGTCCCCTTTGTCTAATATAGTTTCCAGATCTGATTTTTTTTGAAGAAAATCCCATCTTCTCGTCTTTTTTAAACCTTTCATATAATTGATGATATCGAAACCAGTCTTTAATACCCAGTTCATCTCTCCCCCTCAGTGCACATTGACAAATTTGGATTTGTCTTTATTGATTTTGAAAGCTGAAACCTCTCCATACAATTTGATTACCTCTAATAATTTTGGAAGGCTCTGTGTTGGATTAGATAGGATACAAACCATATCGTCTGCAAATGTTCTGGTTTTGATTTCCTAGCCTCTTTCTTTGAACCCTTCAATTTCAGTGTCCTAATTCTTATTCTCAAAATTTCCAATCCCAGAATGAATAGTAATGGTGGAAGAGGGCAGCCTTGTCCACTCCCTTTCTGTATATCTATAGCTCTTGTCAGCTGTCCATTTATTTTTATCTTAGCGGATTGCTTAAAATGTATTGCCCCCACTGGTTATGATAGAAATGAATGGCAAAATGGAGCTTGGCAGCCTGCTGGGGTCCCCAAAGCGGCTAGGAAATGGCCATGGGGCTTGGGGCAGTTATGAGGGGCTATCCGGTGGAAGACGTCACGAATTGGCCCTGTCCCAGGGCTTTGGAGGGCTGTGGAGGGCCGCAGAGGGCCCTGGGCCATGTGGCCCGGTCCGTTGCCAGCACAGCTGAGGAATGCTGAAGTGAAGGAGAAAGGCCCATGGAGGTGAACGGAGACACAAAGAGGCAAAGGATAAGGATAACTTCATTTTATTAGTGTTAAAGAGTAAGAAAAGTGTCTTCTCCAGGTGCCGGTGGCTGCTGCAGGATCTCTTGACATTTAGAAATGGTAATGTTCCTTCGGTTTTTTTCCCCCAAGGTAAATTGGAAGATGTGTGGGTAGATGTTGTTGATGTGGGCCAGGAACTTGTTTGGTTTTTCTTCCCCACGGCTCCAAATGATGAAGGTATCATGCACATATCAGAACTATAGATGGGCTCTTTGGTGCTTCTTTCTAGGACTTGTTTCTCCAAGCGTTCCATGGAAAATTAGCATGACAGGCTTAAGAGGGCTCCCTGTGTCTACCCCATCTTTCTGTTCAAAGAATTCATCATCCCACTGGAAGTAGCTTGTGGTGAGGCGGTTTTGAAGCAGGGCTGTGAGGTCTTTTGGGAATTTCCCGTGAATGAGCGTGATGGTGAATAGAGAAACCACATCAAGGCTTGGTTTTTCTGGTGCTTTGGTTGGTTGGGTGCTTTTTCAGTTTTCTGTATGTTGTGGGATCCAGGAGTTCTGATTTTTTCTCTCTCTTTGTATTGTTCTGTTTTCATGATTACCGTGGCATTCCTCTTCCCTGCTGGGAGAAGGATGATTTCTGGATCTGAACTGAGGTCTTTGATGGCTTTGCGTTCTTTTCCTCTTTTGTTGCTGGAGGGAAGTTTTGCTTCCTCAGGATCCTCACTTTTCCCCTCTAACTTCTGCCGCTTCTTCCTAGGGGGATGATCAACCACTCATGGAAGATGGGCAGTGTTGTTTTCTATTGAGATCGTGCTGGTAATAGCAAAATTGCCTCCTTTTGCTATGTTGCCTCTCGGTCAGAGCGGTCAAGGTCCGCAACGTCTCTCTTTCAGATCTTTGGTAGACGGCGAGGCTGGGGCACTGCAGGAATGCAGGGCTTGAAAGTTTTTGCCGGAGGAAGCCGTGGACCTGCTCGAGGCAGGGGAATAGCTTTCCCTGGGCTCCAGTCTTCAACATTCAGCTTCGGCAGGAAGGACTGCTGCCTCCTCAGTTCAGCCTCTTCGACCTTGGCCGGCCGGTCAGCAAATCCAGCATAGCGAAGCTTCTCCTCTGTGGACTGGGGCCGTGGGGGTGAGGAATGCTGGCTCTTCTGCCTTGGTAGGACGAGGGGCTCCTGCTGTGGCCGCCTGCGGAGCTTCTTTTCCTGGACCTTTGTCCTCTGAAGTTCTGGTTCTGCGGCTTTGGGAGGAGCCATTTCCCGCAAGGGGCGCCTCTGCCTGCTTGGCTGCTGCTGCTGCTGCCGCTGCCGAATTGGTGGAACTGGCCACGTGACGGGAACTTCTTGGGATTCGGGGGCCCTTAAATAAATGACCCGAATCTCAGGAAGGACCATGCCAAAATTCAATAGGTCGTATGCATCCATTGCACTTCCCAAAAAATAAAAAAGATAAAAATAAAAAATACAAGCAGACAACAAAAACCTGAAGTAAATCCAACAAAAAAACAACCAAACTCTAAATCAAAGAGTGTCAACAAAATAAAAAATATATAACAATACAAAGAAACAAAAAAAGGAAAAATAATACAATAAATATATTCTATATTTTAGAAACTAAGAAAAATAATAAATATCTAAAGCCCTAACTAACCTAATAAGAAGAAGAATAAACAACTAACACTATTAATATATATATATTCAAACACCAACACACTCAATAACAAACACTCTGCACACTAAACTCTAAACTATTATAAAAACAAATAAGAAAAACAATAACAACAACAACAACAACTACTACTACTACTCTTACTACTACTATAATAAGTAAACCAATCAACTCAAACCGAACACAACAACCGGGAGGCGCAAGTGGAGGTAAGGACCGAGGCAAAGGCAGGGCAGGGCAGGGCAGCGAAGAGGCAGGGACTGAGGGCAGAAGGGGACTGAGAGGCAGCAACAGTTCAGTCGCCGGGGGAGACATTGTGACCTCAGAAGGAGGCAGAGGAGGAGGGAGGGGGACCGTGACATCACCGGGGGGGGGGGGTAGGAGGACTCTTGGCGGGAGGGGGGGATGCCCTGGGGAGATGATGGTGGAAAAGGAGAAGAGTGGGGCGGGGGGGGGGGGATGCTGGGAGGCTTCTTAAGAGGAAGGTTGCCATCTTTACCTTCTTCTGAATCGGAGAGTGGGACTTTGCCCCGGGGGCTTCCGGTGGTAGAATATCACATCTCAGACCTTGTTTAGTTTGTAAAATTGATCATTTGCAACCATTCAAAAGCCCACAGGTGCATCCCAATCAGAGATACAGGTAGAAACGCAGGACCAGTACGGCTCCCCTCCTCCAGATATCCAAACTGGTCTGAAATTCAAAACAGTTCATGTGGTGGGCTGAGGGAGTGGCACCTTTACTTTCCCAGGGTTCACAAACTTTGTTTTTTGGAGTTTTCTTGAACAGATTTCTGCTTTTTTATCTTAAATATTTTTTTATTTAAATATTTGACACAATCTCATATATAATCAGGAAATATCCATTCAGAAATAATTAAACATGTCTAGATCTGTATGTAGACGTCAACTTGTACAAAGTAAATATAACATATTATACCATTCACTCGAGTTTAAGTCACTTTTAAAGGAAAATCCATGCAGACTATTCCTAACTAGAACTGTTTCCATCTAGCTAACAGCAATAGTGCCATCAGCTACTCCCCCCCCCCATATCATATGCAAAAAAACTTAAAAAAATGATTCCTTACAAGGCAAGAAATACATCTTCATGATCAAGACAGTTTCACAGTATGTCTTGATATTACATCAATAAAAAAAAAACAAGAATGGGAGCAGGCAACAAAGTACTCTCTTATGTCAAGAGCTTTCTGACTATTTTACTGTTCCCTCAAGATGAAGCAGGATATGTTTTATTTATTTATTTGTCTTTTTAAGTCCCTTCGGCTGTGTTTTCCAGTATTTTTAGGAGTGATGGTCACTCATTGGCCTGAGAGGGGTCTTGTGTCCAAATTTGGTGTCAATTTGCCCAGTGGTTTTTGAGTTCTTTTAATCCCACAAACGAACATGACATGTTTATTTCTCGAGAAAGAAAGATCGAGATCCACTCTTTGGAGCTTTGCCCCTTTGGTGAAGTGAAGGAAAGGCAGCTGGCCAATTCTGCCCCTCACCGGCCCCCGTAAGACTGGACGGAAGAAGCCAAGCGGCGTTGCTATTGGCCTTTGCGGACACTGGACTCGCCGGGCAATTCTTCCCATTGGAATCCTGGCGTTCAAGTGGCAGAGGGATTGCTGGCTCCAGCAGGTGCGGAAAGAAGGGAGCGAGGACCCTGATTGCCACTGTGAGGAGATGCCCGCCCAATAGAGAAACGATGGGCTGTGCCAGAAGGAGGAAGGAGGGAGCATAGCATGTGGCATAGTAATAGCCTGGATCTACACTGCCCTATATCCCAGGATCTGATCCCAGATCTTCTGCTTTGAACTGGAGGATATGAGCCTACACTGCCAGATAATCTGGGATAAGAAATTAATCTAGGATGAGATCCTGAAATATAGGTCAGGGTGGAAGGGACCCTAGTTAGGTCCCTTCTGCACTTCCATATAATCCAGATTATCAAAGGCGATAGCCCATATTAACTGCTTTGAACTGGATTATCTAAGGTCCTTTCCACACATCTGAATAAAATCCTACATTCTCTGCTTTGAACTGGGATATATGGCAGTGGACTCAAGGCCCTTCCACATAGCCATGTTACCCAGGAAATCAAGGCAGAAATCTCACAATATCTGCTTTGAACTGGGAGATCTGAGTCCACACTACAAAGCAGATAATATAGGATTTTAATCAGCTGTGTGGAAGGGGGCTCAGATAAACCAGTTCAAAGCCAATATTGTGGGCTATTTTGCCTTGATATTCTGGGTTAATATGGCTGTGTGGAAGGGTCCTGAGTCTGCACTGCCATATAATCCAGTTCAAAGCAGTTCATCTGAGTTTTCTATGGCAGTGTATTTTTAATACTGACTCTCAGGCTGGAGCTACGCTGCTCTATATCCCAGGATCTGATCCGAGATGATCTGCTTCTTGCAGATGATCTGGCAGTGTAGACTCAGTGTAGATCCTGGAATACAGGGCAGAGTAGATCCAGCCTACGACAACCAGAAACTACATTGATCTGAAATCTACCAATCCCCATGAGAGTCTACTGTATATCTTTCATTTCTACTTTCAGGGCAAGTCTTTCTTGTATACAACAAGGCTTCCAGATTTGAGGCCAGTGACATTCATGCACATGTCCTTTTTCCTCCCCAGTTTACAACACGAGTGGTGTCATGCTGTCCTGCAGAATTCTCCCCAGAAACCGGCGGAAAGAAGGAAAGACTACAAGAATACCATGCCATTCTGGAAGACCCAATTCTTTTCCCAGAAGGTGGAGGTCAGGTAACATATATTGTTTTTGCTCAGATTTAGGATGGAATGTGTTCAATGAGCTGTAACATCATCATAATAATAGTAATAATAATAATAATAACAACAACAACAACCCATATGTTCTCTTGAGGTGGGATGCAACATGGCTAAAACAGAGACGATAAATACAAGACTATTGAAATACATATGACAAGATGCACACAGTTAAAATGCAGGTTAAAAATTCACTGATGAAATGCAGATTAAAATTCACAAGTTCCAACTGAGACGATGTATATTTCTTAATGCATTAATTGGGGTTCACAGTGAGCTGTGTTTGAAACCAAGGTCCCATCTACACTGCCATATCATGCAGTCTACACTGACTATATGATGAATAACTCTACGCTAACCATATGATGAATCTTCTAATTGCATGATATGGCAGTGTAGATGGTCATTGATCATCTGGTGGTTCTGAAGATCTGAGTTCGTGTTCCTTATATTTAATATCTATCTGTGCTATTTCCATTCCATATGTTTCAGTGTGCCATTGTAAACCTATTTCCTACGAGGGAACCAACTCTTCTGAATACATGAATATGATTGGACTATATCACTCTGAATCCCTTTGGGTATTTTATATTATTATTATTATTATTATTATTATTATTATTATTATTATACGTTTGGTAAATCTGGGGTAATTTTTTAGGTGTTGTGGTGGCAGTTTGAGAAAGTTTTGGTTCTAGGACCCTCCTTCAGAATGCAAAGAATGAGGAAGTACTTCATCAGTGTCACAAACGGACGGTGAAGTGACAGCTCCCCTGGTGGCCAGAAGCTGGAATGTTAAATAGCCTCTGAGTGTCTGTCTATATATGTTGTTTGTCTATGGCTTTGAATGTTTGCCATGTATATGTACATCGTAATCCACCCTGAGTCCCCTGCGGGGTGAGAAGGGTGGAATAGAAATTCTGTTAATAAATAAATAAATAAACACCAGAGTCAATGGAGATCAAAACCCATTAGATACAATCATGTCTCTTCTATAAAACGGAAATATCAAGTTGTGGTTTTGGGATGACAAGACAGTCAGTCGCAAGGCCAAGCAGGGTATAGGGTTACAGCCTGTGCTGGATGGGGTCGCACTCCCCTTGAAGGCGCAGGTTCGCAGCTTGGGTGTGATCCTGGATTCATCGTTGAGCCTGGATCCCCAGGTTTCAGCGGTGACCAGGAGAGCATTTGCACAGCTTAGGCTCGTGCGCCAGCTTAGGCTCGTGTATAATATTCCCTAGAAGTTGGGGTAGTAACATTGAGCCCTTGTCTTCAGCCAGATGACTGGGGACTCATGAATGGCATCCCAGTGCTTAGAGGCACCTAACAAGGCCCTGAGGCTCTGCACTTCATCCAGACACCCCTTGAGCCTGGGAGCGAAGTGCAACTAGAGTTGGATTGGGACCGACGGTTTGATCACATGAGGCAGCGTTCAGGTAAACAACTGTTGATTGTGGCTACACTCCCAATCAATGCAGTTTGAACTGCATGATATGGTCAGCGTAGACCATATGCACTTCAGATTGCATTATTTGGCAGTGTAGATCCAGGCTGTGGCACAGTTTGCATGGAACCCCCCTGCTATGCCAGCTCCACTGGCTGCCGGTCCATCTCCGAGCCCAATTCAAAGTGCTGGTTTTGACCTATAAAGCTCTATACGGTTGTGGCCCAGCTTTCTTGTCAAAAACGTGTCCACCCCTTCGTCCCACCTCGTAATCTAAGATCATTCGGGGAGGCCCTGCTCATTTTGCTATAGTTTTTCTATGATTATTTCATTGAGTCTCAACCCATTCAACTTAGTTTGTGACAGGCAGAAAATGAAGTTTCTGGAGTATAACAATGACTTTCAAAGTAAGGAATGCACAGTTAAACAGGAAATAACACTTTCAAGCCAGGAACAGAATAGTTCTCCAATTTTGTTATATAGTTCAATTGTGCCATAAAATTGTGGTAGGATAAGGAACAGAGTACTTGCCGGTTTTTCACACTGGTAAAAATCCTCTGCTTCACAAAGTACCCCAGAGGTAGTTCTTTGGGAATTGAGAATCTTGGCACCGACTTTCTTCTCACTTTTCTAATCTAGCCTTTTTTCGTGTCAGGAGCAACCTGAGAAACTGCAGGCCGCTTCTGGTGTGAGAGAATTGGCCGTCTGCAAGGACGTTGCCCAGGGGACACCCCGATGTTTTACCATCCTGCGGGAGGCTTTTCACATATCCCCACATGAGAAGCTGGAGCTGACAGATGGGAGCTCACTCTACTCCCTGGATTTGAACTGTCGACCTTTCGGTCAGCACTCCCATTGTGCTACCAGGGGCTCCAATGGAGCCTCGAAAGACTAATTTCTGTTTCGATCTTGCTAACGATTCCCTGTCTGCTCTTGATTGGTTATGGGAAGAAAATGGATAATTCTTCCATGCCGTTATTTCTTTCTCTTTCAGAACAACTTGAACTTATTGAGGGACTTGGCTGTCCTTACTGCACAGAGCTTCAAAGACAACATGGTTCAGGAGCTAGTGTTTGTATTACACAGGTGAGGAAAAAGGTCACTCACTGCTAAGTACACATGAATATGGGATAAGCAAATTTGAGATACTTGCAAAAAGGGGGAACCCCCTTAAATTTTTCTCCCACAAAAGACTGCACTGATTAAGCATGTTGCTTCAAGAGGCATGTAACTTGACAGCGATCCCATGGATTTTCTTGGGTTTCTGTAGGCATGGCACATTCAGAGGTGGTTTGCCATTAGTTTCCTCTGAATATAACCTTCAGCATCTGATATTCCTTGGCAGTTGTTCATCCAAGGAATTAATAGGCCTGATGCTGTTTAGCTTCCAAGACAGGCAGGATCTGGTGCTTTGAGGATCTGCTGGACCTATCAGCAGCCTTCGATACCGTCGACCATGGTATCCCTCTGGGATGCCTCGCAGGAATGGGCCTTGGAGATACTGTCTTACAGTGATTCCGGTCCTTTCTTGGAGACACCTGTTCAACCACACAACCGTTGTCTTGTGGAGTTCTGCAAGGCTCAATATTGTCCCCTATGTTGTTTAGCATCTACATGAAGCCATTGGGGAAGATCGTCCGGAGTGTCACCCGTATGTAGATGACGTCCATCTCTGTCACTCCTTCCCAGTCCACCTGCTACTAAGGAGGCTGTTCCAGTCCTGAACCAATGCTTGGCCTCTGTGACGATCTAGATGAGGGAGAACAAATTGAAATTGGTTTCAGACAAGACAGAGATACTCCTGGTCAGTTGAAAAGCCGAGCAAGGCATAGGGTTACAGCCTAGGTTGGACAGGATGACACTCCCCCTGAAGACGCAGGTTTTCAGCTTGGGTGGGATCCTAGACTCATCCCTGAGCTTGGAACACCAAGTTTCGGGGGTGACCAGGGGAGCATTTGAACAGTTAAAACAACTTGTGCACCAGCTGTGCCCGTACCTTGAGAAGTCTGACTTGGCCACGGTGGTCCATGCTCTTGTTACATCTTGAATGCATTACTGCAACGTGCACTACGTGGGGTTGACTTTGAAGATTGTTCGGAAGCTTCAAATGGTCCAAAGGGCATCAGCTCCACTGGTTGCCAATTTTCTACCGAGCACAATTCAAGGTGCTGGCTTTAGCCTATAAAGCCATAAACTATTACGGCCCAACTTACCTGTCCGAACGTATCTACTCCTATGAACGATCTAGGAGCTTAAGAATGTCTGAGGAGACCCTGCTCTCAATCCGACCTGCTTCGCATGTGCAATTGGCAGAGTCGAAGGACAGGACGTTTTTAAATTGTAACCACCCATATGTGTATATGTATATGTATATGTATATGTATGCAAGCTTTGAATAACATGGGGGAAGGTTAACACTCTTGTAGTGTTTGTTTTGCTGTCTGCGCCCCTGCTCAGAAGATTTCATCTCACTTTCTGTCCATGTGATAATTGGATTTTGAAAAATGTGGCTTGTAGTGGAAACAAGGATTGTGATAAAAGTTTAAGTGGAGACAGCTTTTCCCCCATGAGAACTCTTTCAGGGGTGAATTTCCCTTCCGAGGGGTAGATTTCTCTCACTTCCTGTTGTCTCATCCCCATTTGTACCTCTTGAGCCATTTGTAAGTTGGATTTCTGTAACCCGAGGACTGTCTGTACTTGAGTTGTGCCAAGTCACCACTGCGTAGGCTAGCTACTCTTGAAATAGTGATCAGGTGCAACTAGATCAGTGTTTCTCAACCTTCCTAATGCCACGACCCCTTAATAAAGTTTCTCATGTTGTGGTGATCCCCAACCATAACATTATTTTCGTTGCTACTTCATAACTGTAATTTTGCTACTGTTATGAATCCTAATGTAAATATCTAATATGCAGGACATATTTTCATTCACTGGACCAAATTTGGAACAAATACCCAATACGCCCAATTTTTTTTGTCATTTGGGATGTGTAGTTCCTGGGATTTATACTCAGTCTACAATCAAAGAGCATTCTGAATTCCACCGACGTTGGAATTGAACCAAACTTGGTGCACAGCACTCCCATGGCCAATAGAAAACACTGGAAGGATTTGGTGGGCATTGACCTTGTGCTTTGGAGTTGTAGTTCACCTACATCCAGAGAGCACTGTGGACTCAAGCAATGATGGATGTAGAGCAAACTTGGCATGAGGCTGGCAAAAGGCGTTGTGTCAATATGGACCCACTCTGGCCGTTCACACCACTTGTGGGCCTTCTCCAGTGTCCACAGGAGGTGTGCACCCAGCAACTTGAGCAGCAAGTAAAAGCCCAGGGCAAAGCCAAACAGGAAGAAGGTTGTATTCATGTATTGCCGCAGGTTTGCATTGTAGATGGAACGGACATGCTCAAAAACCTCTCCCACCAACATCCCTGGTAAGTGGGGAAATCACATGAAATTGACATGTTATGCTTCTTCAGTATCACCACTTGAGCTTTGGAAGTAGACGTCCAAACTCTAGTCTTCTCAATCCCATTCCAACACTGAGACCATGCTGGTTCTCCAGTTGTCAAATAATGTAGTCTAAATCCTGCAAGTAGCCCCAACTAGAGGGGACTCACTGAATCAACGGGACCTTTGTCAATATTGATATGGAAAGTAAACATGTTCTATGTCAATACTTAGGAATGGTTCACTGACTTGTTAGATCATGAATGCATTACTGCTCAATGGGACACCCTTTTAAATCTTGAAACATTCTCATGTTCCCTCTCTACCTCCCTTTCTCCCAGCTAAACATCCCCCAGGAGGAAAGGAGGAAGGAAAAAGAGAAGGAAGGAAGGAAGGAAGGAAGGGTGAAAGGGAATTGGTGGAGGAAAGAGAGAAGGAAGGAAAGACCAAAGGGAAGGAAGGGAGGAAGGAGAGAGGGGGAAGGAGGGAGGAAAAAGGAAAGGATGAAAGGGTGGAAGGAAAGGAGGGATGGAGAAAGAGGGAAGGGAGAGAGGGAAGGAGGAAACAAAGAGAAGGAAGGAAAAGATGGCGAAAGAGAAGACGGCCTGAGAAAAGAGCCCTGGGTTTACTCATACCTGGTCTAAATCCTACTCAATTAGCAGTCCACCTAATTTACGTTAAGTGTTCACTTAACATTCATAACTGATATAGTGGTTTCTGTGTATATTGTTGTTTATGCTTTGATGTTATACATTTTAATGTTATGTTGTTTATTTTACTGCAACTTGTATTGGTGTATTGTAATTTGTTGCTCGGGCTTGGTCCCATGTAATCCGCTCCGAGTCCCCGTTGGGGAGATGGTGGCGGGGTATAAATTGTTATTATTTCCCATAGTAGATAATCTCAATCATATTGCAAATCTCTCTCCCTGGACCCTTATGTGAAGTACCATGAAATATTCAGTACCGTATATTCCGGCATATAAGACGACTGGGCGTATAAGACGACCCCCAACTTTTCCAGTTAAAATATAGAGTTTGGGATATACTCGCCGTATAAGACCACCCCTCTTCCAATGCACACCAAATAAAAATTTTAAAAAATCAGATTTGAATTCAATGTGGTAATTTGAATTCAAATGCTTATGACATGCAGGCTCCTATGAGAGGGGCATTGTACCTTATATTGGACATTATAGTTGCTCTTCCTCCCTTGAATTTCATTTACGCTCTGGGTCATTTACATCATGCTGGCAAGTATGAAAGCAGACTTTAAATGGTTCAGATTACATGTATGTTGGCATAGAAGCTTGCACGCAAATAGAAGTCAGGCTTTGTAGGATGAGTACTGAGGTGAAGGCAAAGCATTTGTAGAATTTTTATCTATAAGCAGTCTTTAGAAATCAGGACCTCCTATCAGAAGAGAGGGGCAGATTGGACCCTCATCCTTCAGAAATGTAGCATTTGGCATGGCACATGTTTACTGGGTCACATCTTGACATGTCTTCATCCTTAAATCACCGTGACAGCTTGAATTGTTTTAGACTTTCTCAAGGACACAGCCAGGTGATGTTTAATTGTTAGAAGGGGAAAAGAGATCAGAAAAGAGGAAGGGGGACCCTGGGTCAAGAAGAGCTTTCCAGTTTGACTTCTGTCAAAAATGAAATGCAAAGATACAGGATGGGGGACGCGTGGCTTGAGAGCGGTATGTGTGAAAAAGATCTTGGGGTCCTTGTGGACAGCAAGTTAAACATGAGCCAACAATGTCATGCTGTGGGAAAAAAACAAAACAAAACAAAACAAAAAACCAATAGGATTTTGGCCTGCATCAATAGGAGCATAGTGTCTAGATCCAGGGAAGTCATGCTCCACATGCTCTATTCTGCCTTGGTTATACCAAACCTGGAACTACATTGTGTCCAATTCTGGGCACCACAACTGAAGGGAGATGTTGACAAGCTGGTATGTGTCCAGTGGAAGAGGGTGACTAAAATGATCAAGGGTCTGGAGAAAAAGCCCTATGAGGAGTGGCTTAAAGAGCTGGGTATGTTTACCTTGAAGAAGAGAAGGCTGAGAGGAGATATGATGAGACCTTGTGTAAATATGTGAGAGGAAGTCATAGGGAGGAGAGAGCAGATCAAAGGTCTGGAGAACAAGCCCTATGAGGAGTGGCTTAAAGAGCTGGATATGTTTAGTCTGAAGAAGAGAAGGCTGAGAGGAGACATGATGAGAGCCGTGTATAAATATGTGAGAAGAAGTCATAGGGAGGAGAGAGCAGATCAAGGGTCTGGAGAACAAGCCCTATGAGGAGCGGCTTAAAGAGCTGGATATGTTTAGCTTGAAGAAGAGAAGGCTGAGAGGAGACATGATGAGAGCCATGTATAAATATGTGAGAGGGAGGCATAGGGAGGAGAGAGCAGATCAAGGGTCGGGAGAACAAGCCCTATGAGGAGTGGCTTAAAGAGCTGGATATGTTTAGTCTGAAGAAGAGAAGGCTGAGAGGAGACATGATGAGAGCCATGTATAAATATGTGAGAGGAAGTCATAGGGAGGAGAGAGCAGATCAAGGGTCTGGAGAACAAGCCCTATGAGGAGTGGCTTAAAGAGCTGGATATGTTTAGTCTGAAGAAGAGAAGGCTGAGAGGAGACATGATGAGAGCCATGTATAAATATGTGAGAAGAAGTCATAGGGAGGAGAGAGCAGATCAAGGGTCTGGAGAACAAGCCCTATGAGGAGCGGCTTAAAGAGCTGGGTATGTTTAGTCTGAAGAAGAGAAGGCTGAGAGGAGACATGATGAGAGCCATGTATAAATATGTGAGAAGAAGTCATAGGGAGGAGAGAGCAGATCAAGGGTCTGGAGAACAAGCCCTATGAGGAGTGGCTTAAAGAGCTGGGTATGTTTAGCTTGAAGAAGAGAAGGCTGAGAGGAGACATGATGAGAGCCATGTATAAATATGTGAGAAGAAGTCATAGGGAGGAGAGAGCAGATCAAGGGTCTGGAGAACAAGCCCTATGAGGAGTGGCTTAAAGAGCTGGGTATGTTTACCTTGAAGAAGAGAAGGCTGAGAGGGGACATGATGAGAGCCATGTATAAATATGTGAGAGGGAGTCATAGGGAGGAGAGAGCAGATCAAGGGTCTGGAGAACAAGCCCTATGAGGAGCGGCTTAAAGAGCTGGGTATGTTTAGTCTGAAGAAGAGAAGGCTGAGAGGAGACATGATGAGAGCCATGTATAAATATGTGAGAGGAAGTCATAGGGAGGAGAGAGCAGATCAAGGGTCTGGAGAACAAGCCCTATGAGGAGTGGCTTAAAGAGCAGGGTATGTTTAGTCTGAAGAAGAGAAGGTTGAGAGGAGACATGATGAGAGCCATGTATAAATATGTGAGAGGAAGTCATAGGGAGGAGAGAGCAGATCAAGGGTCTGGAGAACAAGCCCTATGAGGAGTGGCTTAAAGAGCTGGGTATGTTTAGTCTGAAGAAGAGAAGGCTGAGAGGAGACATGATGAGAGCCATGTATAAATATGTGAGAAGGAGTCATAGGGAGGAGAGAGCAGATCAAGGGTCTGGAGAACAAGCCCTATGAGGAGTGCCTTAAAGAGCTGGGTATGTTTAGTCTGAAGAAGAGAAGGCTGAGAGGAGACATGATGAGAGCCATGT
Source organism: Anolis sagrei (assembly GCF_037176765.1). Lineage (NCBI taxonomy): Eukaryota > Metazoa > Chordata > Lepidosauria > Squamata > Anolidae > Anolis > Anolis sagrei. The sequence continues at coordinate 672,372 of NW_027118836.1, forward strand.
ATAAATATGTGAGAAGAAGTCATAGGGAGGAGAGAGCAGATCAAGGGTCTGGAGAACAAGCCCTATGAGGAGTGCCTTAAAGAGCTGGATATGTTTAGCTTGAAGAAGAGAAGGCTGAGAGGAGACACGATGAGAGCCATGTATAAATATGTGAGAGGAAGTCATAGGGAGGAGAGAGCAGATCAAGGGTCTGGAGAACAAGCCCTATGAGGAGTGGCTTAAAGAGCTGGGTATGTATATCTTGAAGAAGAGAAGGCTGAGAGGAGATATGATGAGACCCTGTGTAAATATGTGAGAGGAAGTCATAGGGAGGAGAGAGCAGATAAAGGGTCTGGAGAACAAGCCCTATGAGGAGTGGTTTAAAGAGCTGGGTATGTTTAGCTTGAAGAAGAGAAGGCTGAGAGGAGACGTGATGAGAGCCATGTATAAATATGTGAGAGGAAGTCATAGGGAGGAGAGAGCAGATCAAGGATCTGGAGAACAAGCCCTATGAGGAGTGGCTTAAAGAGCTGGGTATGTTTAGCTTGAAGAAGAGAAGGCTGAGAGGAGACATGATGAGAGCCATGTATAAATATGTGAGAGGAAGTCATAGGGAGGAGAGAGCAGATCAAGGGTCTGGAGAACAAGCCCTATGAGGAGCGGCTTAAAGAGCTGGGTATGTTTAGTCTGAAGAAGAGAAGGCTGAGAGGAGACATGATGAGAGCCATGTATAAATATGTAAGAAGAAGTCATTGGGAGGAGAGAGCAGATCAAGGGTCTGGAGAACAAGCCCTATGAGGAGTGGCTTAAAGAGCTGGGTATGTTTACCTTGAAGAAGAGAAGGCTGAGAGGGGACATGATGAGAGCCATGTATAAATATGTGAGAGGAAGTCATAGGGAGGAGAGAGCAGATCAAGGGTCTGGAGAACAAGCCCTATGAGGAGCGGCTTAAAGAGCTGGGTATGTTTAGTCTGAAGAAGAGAAGGCTGAGAGGAGACATGATGAGAGCCATGTATGAATATGTGAGAGGAAGTCATAGGGAGGAGAGAGCAGATCAAGGGTCTGGAGAACAAGCCCTATGAGGAGTGGCTTAAAGAGCAGGGTATGTTTAGTCTGAAGAAGAGAAGGCTGAGAGGAGACATGATGAGAGCCATGTATAAATATGTGAAAAGAAGTCATAGGGAGGAGAGAGCAGATCAAGGGTCTGGAGAACAAGCCCTATGAGGAGTGGCTTAAAGAGCTGGGTATGTTTAGTCTGAAGAAGAGAAGGCTGAGAGGAGACATGATGAGAGCCATGTATAAATATGTGAGAAGGAGTCATAGGGAGGAGAGAGCAGATCAAGGGTCTGGAGAACAAGCCCTATGAGGAGTGCCTTAAAGAGCTGGATATGTTTAGCTTGAAGAAGAGAAGGCTGAGAGGAGACACGATGAGAGCCATGTATAAATATGTGAGAGGAAGTCATAGGGAGGAGAGAGCAGATCAAGGGTCTGGAGAACAAGCCCTATGAGGAGTGGCTTAAAGAGCTGGGTATGTATACCTTGAAGAAGAGAAGGCTGAGAGGAGATATGATGAGACCGTGTGTAAATATGTGAGAGGAAGTCATAGGGAGGAGAGAGCAGATCAAGGGTCTGGAGAACAAGCCCTATGAGGAGTGGCTTAAAGAGCTGGGTATGTTTAGCTTGAAGAAGAGAAGGCTGAGAGGAGACACGATGAGAGCCATGTATAAATATGTGAGAGGAAGTCATAGGGAGGAGAGAGCAGATCAAGGGTCTGGAGAACAAGCCCTATGAGGAGTGGCTTAAAGAGCTGGGTATGTTTAGCTTGAAGAAAAGAAGGCTGAGAGGAGATATGATGAGACCCTGTGTAAATATGTGAGAGGAAGTCATAGGGAGGAGAGAGCAGATCAAGGGTCTGGAGAACAAGCCCTATGAGGAGTGGCTTAAAGAGCTGGGTATGTATACCTTGAAGAAGAGGAGGCTGAGAGGAGATATGATGAGACCCTGTGTAAATATGTGAGAGGAAGTCATAGGGAGGAGAGAGCAGATCAGGGGTCTGGAGAACAAGCCCTATGAGGAGTGGCTTAAAGAGCTGGGTATGTTTAGCTTGAAGAAGAGAAGGCTGAGAGGAGATATGATGAGACCCTGTGTAAATATGTGAGAGGAAGTCATAGGGAGGAGAGAGCAGATCAAGGGTCTGGAGAACAAGCCCTATGAGGAGTGGCTTAAAGAGCTGGGTATGTTTAGCTTGAAGAAGAGAAGGCTGAGAGGAGACATGATGAGAGCCATGTATAAATATGGGAGAGGAAGTCATAGGGAGGAGAGAGCAGATCAAGGATCTGGAGAACTAGCCCTATGAGGAGTGGCTTAAAGAGCTGGGTATGTTTAGCTTGAAGAAGAGAAGGCTGAGAGGAAACATGATGAGAGCCATGTATTAATATGTGAGAGGAAGTCATAGGGAGGAGAGAGCAGATCAAGGGTCTGGAGAACAACCCCTATGAGGAGCGGCTTAAAGAGCTGGGTATGTTTACCTTGAAGAAGAGAATGCTGAGAGGAGATATGATGAGACCCTGTGTAAATATGTGAGAGGAAGTCATAGGGAGGAGAGAGCAGATCAAGGGTCTGGAGAACAAGCCCTATGAGGAGTGGCTTAAAGAGCTGGGTATGTTTAGCTTGAAGAAGAGAAGGCTGAGAGGAGATATGATGATGACCCTGTGTAAATATGTGAGAGGAAGTCATAGGAAGGAGAGAGCAGATCAAGGGTCTGGAGAACAAGCCCTATGAGGAGTGGCTTAAAGAGCTGGGTATGTTTAGCTTGAAGAAGAGAAGGCTGAGAGGAGATATGATGAGAGCCATGTATAAATATGTGAGAGGAAATCATAGGGAGGAGAGAGCATATCAAGGGTCTGGAGAACAAGCCCTATGAGGAGTGGCTTAAAGAGCTGGGTATGTTTAGCTTGAAGAAGAGAAGGCTGAGAGGAGACATGATGAGAGCCATGTATAAATATGTGAGAGGAAGTCATAGGGAGGAGAGAGCAGATCAAGGGTCTGGAGAACAAGCCCTATGAGGAGCGGCTTAAAGAGCTGGGTATGTTTACCTTGAAGAAGAGAAGGCTGAGAGAAGATATGATGAGACCCTGTGTAAATATGTGAGAGGAAGTCATAGGGAGGAGAGAGCAGATCAAGGGTCTGGAGAACAAGCCCTATGAGGAGTGGCTTAAAGAGCAGGGTATGTTTAGCTTGAAGAAGAGAAGGCTGAGAGGAGAAGTGATGAGAGCCATGTATAAATATGTGAGAGGAAGTCATAGGGAGGAGAGAGCAGATCAAGGATCTGGAGAACAAGCCCTATGAGGAGTGGCTTAAAGAGCTGGGTATGTTTAGCTTGAAGAAGAGAAGGCTGAGAGGAGACATGATGAGAGCCATGTATAAATATGTGAGAAGAAGTCATAGGGAGGAGAGAGCAGATCAAGGGTCTGGAGAACAAGCCCTATGAGGAGTGGCTTAAAGAGCTGGGTATGTTTACCTTGAAGAAGAGAAGGCTGAGAGGGGACATGATGAGAGCCATGTATAAATATGTGAGAGGGAGTCATAGGGAGGAGAGAGCAGATCAAGGGTCTGGAGAACAAGCCCTATGAGGAGCGGCTTAAAGAGCTGGGTATGTTTAGTCTGAAGAAGAGAAGGCTGAGAGGAGACATGATGAGAGCGATGTATAAATATGTGAGAAGAAGTCATAGGGAGGAGAGAGCAGATCAAGGGTCTGGAGAACAAGCCCTATGAGGAGTGGCTTAAAGAGCAGGGTATGTTTAGTCTGAAGAAGAGAAGGCTGAGAGGAGACATGATGAGAGCCATGTATAAATATGTGAAAAGAAGTCATAGGGAGGAGAGAGCAGATCAAGGGTCTGGAGAACAAGCCCTATGAGGAGTGGCTTAAAGAGCTGGGTATGTTTAGTCTGAAGAAGAGAAGGCTGAGAGGAGACATGATGAGAGCCATGTATAAATATGTGAGAAGGAGTCATAGGGAGGAGAGAGCAGATCAAGGGTCTGGAGAACAAGCCCTATGAGGAGTGCCTTAAAGAGCTGGATATGTTTAGCTTGAAGAAGAGAAGGCTGAGAGGAGACACGATCAGAGCCATGTATAAATATGTGAGAGGAAGTCATAGGGAGGAGAGAGCAGATCAAGGGTCTGGAGAACAAGCCCTATGAGGAGTGGCTTAAAGAGCTGGGTATGTATACCTTGAAGAAGAGAAGGCTGAGAGGAGATATGATGAGACCCTGTGTAAATATGTGAGAGGAAGTCATAGGGAGGAGAGAGCAGATCAAGGGTCTGGAGAACAAGCCCTATGAGGAGTGGCTTAAAGAGCTGGGTATGTTTAGCTTGAAGAAGAGAAGGCTGAGAGGAGATATGATGAGACCCTGTGTAAATATGTGAGAGGAAGTCATAGGGAGGAGAGAGCAGAGCAAGGGTCTGGAGAACAAGCCCTATGAGGAGTGGCTTAAAGAGCTGGGTATGTTTAGTCTGAAGAAGAGAAGGCTGAGAGGAGATATGATGAGACCCTGTGTAAATATGTGAGAGGAAGTCATAGGGAGGAGAGAGCAGATCAAGGGTCTGGAGAACAAGCCCTATGAGGAGTGGCTTAAAGAGCTGGGTATGTTTAGCTTGAAGAAGAGAAGGCTGAGAGGAGACATGATGAGAGCCAAGTATAAATATGTGAGAGGAAGTCATAGGGAGGAGAGAGCAGATCAGGGATCTGGAGAACAAGCCCTATGAGGAGTGGCTTAAAGAGCTGGGTATGTTTAGCTTGAAGAAGAGAAGGCTGAGAGGAAACATGATGAGACCCTGTATTAATATGTGAGAGGAAGTCATAGGGAGGAGAGAGCAGATCAAGGGTCTGGAGAACAAGCCCTATGAGGAGCGGCTTAAAGAGCTGGGTATGTTTACCTTGAAGAAGAGAAGGCTGAGAGGAGATATGATGAGACCCTGGGTAAATATGTGAGAGGAAGTCATAGGGAGGAGAGAGCAGATCAAGGGTCTGGAGAACAAGCCCTATGAGGAGTGGCTTAAAGAGCTGGGTATGTTTAGCTTGAAGAAGAGAAGGCTGAGAGGATATATGATGATGACCCTGTGTAAATATGTGAGAGGAAGTCATAGGGAGGAGAGAGCAGATCAAGGGTCTGGAGAACAAGCCCTATGAGGAGTGGCTTAAAGAGCTGGGTATGTTTAGCTTGAAGAAGAGAAGGCTGAGAGGAGACATGATGAGAGCCATGTATAAATATGTGAGAGGAAGTCATAGGGAGGAGAGAGCAGATAAAGGGTCTGGAGAACAAGCCCTATGAGGAGTGTCTTAAAGAGCTGGGTATGTTTAGCTTGAAGAAGAGAAGGCTGAGAGGAGATATGATGAGAGCCATGTATAAATATGTGAGAGGAAATCATAGGGAGGAGAGAGCAGATCAGGGGTCTGGAGAACAAGCCCTATGAGGAGTGGTTTAAAGAGCTGGGTATGTTTAGCTTGAAGAAGAGAAGGCTGAGAGGAGACATGATGAGAGCCATGTATAAATATGTGAGAGGAAGTCATAGGGAGGAGAGAGCAGATCAAGGGTCTGGAGAACAAGCCCTATGAGGAGCGGCTTAAAGAGCTGGGTATGTTTAGCTTGAAGAAGAGAAGGCTGAGAGGAGACGTGATGAGAGCCATGTATAAATATGTGAGAGGAAGTCATAGGGAGGAGAGAGCAGATCAAGGATCTGGAGAACAAGCCCTATGAGGAGTGGCTTAAAGAGCTGGGTATGTTTAGCTTGAAGAAGAGAAGGCTGAGAGGAGATATGATGAGACCCTGTGTAAATATGTGAGAGGAAGTCATAGGGAGGAGAGAGCAGATCAAGGGTCTGGAGAACAAGCCCTATGAGGAGTGGCTTAAAGAGCTGGGTATGTTTAGCTTGAAGAAGAGAAGGCTGAGAGGAGACGTGATGAGAGCCATGTATAAATATGTGAGAGGAAGTCATAGGGAGGAGAGAGCAGATCAAGGATCTGGAGAACAAGCCCTATGAGGAGTGGCTTAAAGAGCTGGGTATGTTTAGCTTGAAGAAGAGAAGGCTGAGAGGAGATATGATGAGACCCTGTGTAAATATGTGAGAGGAAGTCATAGGGAGGAGAGAGTAGATCAAGGGTCTGGAGAACAAGCCCTATGAGGAGTGGTTTAAAGAGCTGGGTATGTTTAGCTTGAAGAAGAGAAGGCTGAGAGGAGATATGATGATGACCCTGTGTAAATATGTGAGAGGAAGTCATAGGGAGGAGAGAGCAGATCAAGGGTCTGGAGAACAAGCCCTATGAGGAGTGGCTTAAAGAGCTGGGTATGTTTAGCTTGAAGAAGAGAAGGCTGAGAGGAGACATGATGAGAGCCATGTATAAATATGGGAGAGGAAGTCATAGGGAGGAGAGAGCAGATCAAGGGTCTGGAGAACAAGCCCTATGAGGAGTGACTTAAAGAGCTGGGTATGTTTAGCTTGAAGAAGAGAAGGCTGAGAGGAGACATGATGAGAGCCATGTATAAATATGTGAGAGGAAGTCATAGGGAGGAGAGAGCAGATAAAGGGTCTGGAGAACAAGCCCTATGAGGAGTGGCTTAAAGAGCTGGGTATGTTTAGCTTGAAGAAGAGAAGGCTGAGAGGAGATATGATGAGAGCCATGTATAAATATGTGAGAGGAAGTCATAGGGAGGAGAGAGCAGATAAAGGGTCTGGAGAACAAGCCCTATGAGGAGTGGCTTAAAGAGCTGGGTATGTTTAGCTTGAAGAAGAGAAGGCTGAGAGGAGATATGATGAGAGCCATGTATAAATATGTGAGAGGAAGTCATAGGGAGGAGAGAGCAGATCAAGGGTCTGGAGAACAAGCCCTATGAGGAGTGGCTTAAAGAGCTGGGTATGTTTAGCTTGAAGAAGAGAAGGCTGAGAGGAGACGTGATGAGAGCCATGTATAAATATGTGAGAGGAAGTCATAGGGAGGAGAGAGCAGATCAAGGATCTGGAGAACAAGCCCTATGAGGAGTGGCTTAAAGAGCTGGGTATGTTTAGCTTGAAGAAGAGAAGGCTGAGAGGAGACATGATGAGAGCCATGTATAAATATGTGAGAGGAAGTCATAGGGAGGAGAGAGCAGATCAAGCGTCTGGAGAACAAGCCCTATGAGGAGTGGCTTAAAGAGCTGGGTATGTTTAGCTTGAAGAAGAGAAGGCTGAGAGGAGACGTGATGAGAGCCATGTATAAATATGTGAGAGGAAGTCATAGGGAGGAGAGAGCAGATAAAGGATCTGGAGAACAAGCCCTATGAGGAGTGGCTTAAAGAGCTGGGTATGTTTAGCTTGAAGAAGAGAAGGCTGAGAGGAGACATGATGAGAGCCATGTATAAATATGTGAGAGGAAGTCATAGGGAGGAGAGAGCAGATCAAGGGTCTAGAGAACAAGCCCTATGAGGAGCGGCTTAAAGAGCTGGGTATGTTTACCTTGAAGAAGAGAAGGCTGAGAGGAGATATGATGAGACCCTGTGTAAATATGTGAGAGGAAGTCATAGGGAGGAGAGAGCAGATCAAGGGTCTGGAGAACAAGCCCTATGAGGAGTGGCTTAAAGAGCTGGGTATGTTTAGCTTGAAGAAGAGAAGGCTGAGAGGAGATATGATGAGACCCTGTGTAAATATGTGAGAGGAAGTCATAGGGAGGAGAGAGCAGATCAAGGGTCTGGAGAACAAGCCCTATGAGGAGTGGCTTAAAGAGCTGGGTATGTTTAGCTTGAAGAAGAGAAGGCTGAGAGGAGATATGATGAGACCCTGTGTAAATATGTGAGAGGAAGTCATAGGGACGAGAGAGCAGATCAAGGGTCTGGAGAACAAGCCCTATGAGGAGTGGCTTAAAGAGCTTGGTATGTTTAGCTTGAAGAAGAGAAGGCTGAGAGGAGATATGATGAGACCCTGTGTAAATATGTGAGAGGAAGTCATAGGGAGGAGAGAGCAGATCAAGGGTCTGGAGGACAAGCCCTATGAGGAGTGGCTTAAAGAGCTGGGTATGTTTAGCTTGAAGAAGAGAAGGCTGAGAGGAGACATGATGAGAGCCATGTATAAATATGTGAGAGGAAGTCATAGGGAGGAGAGAGCAGATCAAGGGTCTGGAGAACAAGCCCTATGAGGAGTGGCTTAAAGAGCTGGGTATGTTTACGTTGAAGAAGAGAAGGCTGAGAGGAGATATGATGAGACCCTGTGTAGATATGTGAGAGGAAGTCATAGGGAGGAGAGAGCAGATCAAGGGTCTGGAGAACAAGCCCTATGAGGAGTGGCTTAAAGAGCTGGGCATATTTAGCCTGAAGAAGAGAAGGCTGAGAGGAGACATGATGAGAGCCATGTATAAATATGTGAGAGGAAGTCATAGGGAGGAGAGAGCAGATCAAGGGTCTGGAGAACAAGCCCTATGAGGAGTGGCTTAAAGAGCTGGGTATGTTTAGCTTGAAGAAGAGAAGGCTGAGAGGAGATATGATGAGACCCTGTGTAAATATGTGAGAGGAAGTCATAGGGAGGAGAGAGCAGATCAAGGGTCTGGAGAACAAGCCCTATGAGGAGTGGCTTAAAGAGCTGGGTATGTTTACGTTGAAGAAGAGAAGGCTGAGAGGAGATATGATGAGACCCTGTGTAAATATGTGAGAGGAAGTCATAGGGAGGAGAGAGCAGATCAAGGGTCTGGAGAACAAGCCCTATGAGGAGTGGCTTAAAGAGCTGGGCATATTTAGCCTGAAGAAGAGAAGTCTGAGAGGAGATATGATGAGACCCTGTGTAAATATGTGAGAGGAAGTCATAGGGAGGAGAGAGCAGATCAAGGGTCTGGAGAACAAGCCCTATGAGGAGTGGCTTAAAGAGCTGGGTATGTTTAGCTTGAAGAAGAGAAGGCTGAGAGGAGATATGATGAGAGCCATGTATAAATATGTGAGAGGAAGTCATAGGGAGGAGAGAGCAGATCAAGGGTCTGGAGAACAAGCCCTATGAGGAGTGACTTAAAGAGCTGGGTATGTTTAGCTTGAAGAAGAGAAGGCTGAGAGGAGACATGATGAGAGCCATGTATAAATATGTGAGAGGAAGTCATAGGGAGGAGAGAGCAGATCAAGGATCTGGAGAACAAGCCCTATGGGGAGTGGCTTAAAGAGCTGGGTATGTTTAGCTTGAAGAAGAGAAGGCTGAGAGGAGACATGATGAGAGCCATGTATAAATATGTGAGAGGAAGTCATAGGGAGGAGAGAGCAGATCAAGGGTCTGGAGAACAAGCCCTATGAGGAGTGGCTTAAAGAGCTGGGTATGTTTAGCTTGAAGAAGAGAAGGCTGAGAGGAGATATGATGAGAGCCATGTATAAATATGTGAGAGGAAGTCATAGGGAGGAGAGAGCAGATCAAGGGTCTGGAGAACAAGCCCTATGAGGAGTGGCTTAAAGAGCTGGGTATGTTTAGCTTGAAGAAGAGAAGGCTGAGAGGAGACGTGATGAGAGCCATGTATAAATATGTGAGAGGAAGTCATAGGGAGGAGAGAGCAGATCAAGGATCTGGAGAACAAGCCCTATGAGGAGTGGCTTAAAGAGCTGGGTATGTTTAGCTTGAAGAAGAGAAGGCTGAGAGGAGACATGATGAGAGCCATGTATAAATATGTGAGAGGAAGTCATAGGGAGGAGAGAGCAGATCAAGCGTCTGGAGAACAAGCCCTATGAGGAGTGGCTTAAAGAGCTGGGTATGTTTAGCTTGAAGAAGAGAAGGCTGAGAGGAGACGTGATGAGAGCCATGTATAAATATGTGAGAGGAAGTCATAGGGAGGAGAGAGCAGATAAAGGATCTGGAGAACAAGCCCTATGAGGAGTGGCTTAAAGAGCTGGGTATGTTTAGCTTGAAGAAGAGAAGGCTGAGAGGAGACATGATTAGAGCCATGTATGAATATGTGAGAGGAAGTCATAGGGAGGAGAGAGCAGATCAAGGGTCTAGAGAACAAGCCCTATGAGGAGCGGCTTAAAGAGCTGGGTATGTTTACCTTGAAGAAGAGAAGGCTGAGAGGAGATATGATGAGACCCTGTGTAAATATGTGAGAGGAAGTCATAGGGAGGAGAGAGCAGATCAAGGGTCTGGAGAACAAGCCCTATGAGGAGTGGCTTAAAGAGCTGGGTATGTTTAGCTTGAAGAAGAGAAGGCTGAGAGGAGATATGATGAGACCCTGTGTAAATATGTGAGAGGAAGTCATAGGGAGGAGAGAGCAGATCAAGGGTCTGGAGAACAAGCCCTATGAGGAGTGGCTTAAAGAGCTGGGTATGTTTAGCTTGAAGAAGAGAAGGCTGAGAGGAGATATGATGAGAGCCATGTATAAATATGTGAGAGGAAGTCATAGGGAGGAGAGAGCAGATCAAGGATCTGGAGAACAAGCCCTATGAGGAGTGGCTTAAAGAGCTGGGTATGTTTAGCTTGAAGAAGAGAAGGCTGAGAGGAGACATGATGAGAGCCATGTATAAATATGTGAGAGGAAGTCATAGGGAGGAGAGAGCAGATCAAGCGTCTGGAGAACAAGCCCTATGAGGAGTGGCTTAAAGAGCTGGGAAAGTTTAGCTTGAAGAAGAGAAGGCTGAGAGGAGACGTGATGAGAGCCATGTATAAATATGTGAGAGGAAGTCATAGGGAGGAGAGAGCAGATAAAGGATCTGGAGAACAAGCCCTATGAGGAGTGGCTTAAAGAGCTGGGTATGTTTAGCTTGAAGAAGAGAAGGCTGAGAGGAGACATGATGAGAGCCATGTATAAATATGTGAGAGGAAGTCATAGGGAGGAGAGAGCAGATCAAGGGTCTAGAGAACAAGCCCTATGAGGAGCGGCTTAAAGAGCTGGGTATGTTTACCTTGAAGAAGAGAAGGCTGAGAGGAGATATGATGAGACCCTGTGTAAATATGTGAGAGGAAGTCATAGGGAGGAGAGAGCAGATCAAGGGTCTGGAGAACAAGCCCTATGAGGAGTGGCTTAAAGAGCTGGGGATGTTTAGCTTGAAGAAGAGAAGGCTGAGAGGAGATATGATGAGACCCTGTGTAAATATGTGAGAGGAAGTCATAGGGAGGAGAGAGCAGATCAAGGGTCTGGAGAACAAGCCCTATGAGGAGTGGCTTAAAGAGCTGGGTATGTTTAGCTTGAAGAAGAGAAGGCTGAGAGGAGATATGATGAGACCCTGTGTAAATATGTGAGAGGAAGTCATAGGGAGGAGAGAGCAGATCAAGGGTCTGGAGAACAAGCCCTATGAGGAGTGGCTTAAAGAGCTTGGTATGTTTAGCTTGAAGAAGAGAAGGCTGAGAGGAGATATGATGAGACCCTGTGTAAATATGTGAGAGGAAGTCATAGGGAGGAGAGAGCAGATCAAGGGTCTGGAGAACAAGCCCTATGAGGAGTGGCTTAAAGAGCTGGGTATGTTTAGCTTGAAGAAGAGAAGGCTGAGAGGAGACATGATGAGAGCCATGTATAAATATGTGAGAGGAAGTCATAGGGAGGAGAGAGCAGATCAAGGGTCTGGAGAACAAGCCCTATGAGGAGTGGCTTAAAGAGCTGGGTATGTTTAGCTTGAAGAAGAGAAGGCTGAAAGGAGACATGATGAGAGCCATGTATAAATATGTGAGAGGAAGTCATAGGGAGGAGAGAGCAGATCAAGGGTCTGGAGAACAAGCCCTATGAGGAGTGGCTTAAAGAGCTGGGTATGTTTAGCTTGAAGAAGAGAAGGCTGAGAGGAGATATGATGAGACCCTGTGTAAATATGTGAGAGGAAGTCATAGGGAGGAGAGAGCAGATCAAGGGTCTGGAGAACAAGCCCTATGAGGAGTGGCTTAAAGAGCTGGGTATGTTTAGCTTGAAGACGAGAAGGCTGAGAGGAGACATGATGAGAGCCATGTATAAATATGTGAGAGGAAGTCATAGGGAGGAGAGAGCAGATCAAGGGTCTGGAGAACAAGCCCTATGAGGAGTGGCTTAAAGAGCTGGGTATGTTTAGCTTGAAGAAGAGAAGGCTGAGAGGAGATATGATGAGACCCTGTGTAAATATGTGAGAGGAAGTCATAGGGAGGAGAGAGCAGATCAAGGCTCTGGAGAACAAGCCCTATGAGGAGTGGCTTAAAGAGCTGGGTATGTTTAGCTTGAAGAAGAGAAGGCTGAGAGGAGATATGATGAGACCCTGTGTAAATATGTGAGAGGAAGTCATAGGGAGGAGAGAGCAGATCAAGGGTCTGGAGAACAAGCCCTATGAGGAGTGGCTTAAAGAGCTGGGTATGTTTAGCTTGAAGAAGAGAAGGCTGAGAGGAGATATGATGAGACCCTGTGTAAATATGTGAGAGGAAGTCACAGGGAGGAGAGAGCAGATCAAGGGTCTGGAGAACAAGCCCTATGAGGAGTGGCTTAAAGAGCTGGGTATGTTTAGCTTGAAGAAGAGAAGGCTGAGAGGAGATATGATGAGACCCTGTGTAAATATGTGAGAGGAAGTCATAGGGAGGAGAGAGCAGATCAAGGCTCTGGAGAACAAGCCCTATGAGGAGTGGCTTAAAGAGCTGGGTATGTTTAGCTTGAAGAAGAGAAGGCTGAGAGGAGATATGATGAGACCCTGTGTAAATATGTGAGAGGAAGTCATAGGGAGGAGAGAGCAGATCAAGGGTCTGGAGAACAAGCCCTATGAGGAGTGGCTTAAAGAGCTGGGTATGTTTAGCTTGAAGAAGAGAAGGCTGAGAGGAGATATGATGAGACCCTGTGTAAATATGTGAGAGGAAGTCATAGGGAGGAGAGAGCAGATCAAGGGTCTGGAGAACAAGCCCTATGAGGAGTGGCTTAAAGAGCTGGGTATGTTTAGCTTGAAGAAGAGAAGGCTGAGAGGAGATATGATGAGACCCTGTGTAAATATGTGAGAGGAAGTCATAGGGAGGAGAGAGCAGATCAAGGGTCTGGAGAACAAGCCCTATCAGGAGTGGCTTAAAGAGCTGCGTATGTTTAGCTTGAAGAAGAGAAGACTGAGAGGAGATATGATGAGACCCTGTGTAAATATGTGAGAGGAAGTCACAGGGAGGAGAGAGCAGATCAAGGGTCTAGAGAACAAGCCCTATGAGGAGTGGCTTAAAGAGCTGGGTATGTTTAGCTTGAAGAAGAGAAGGCTGAGAGGAGATATGATGAGACCCTGTGTAAATATGTGAGAGGAAGTCATAGGGAGGAGAGAGCAGATCAAGGGTCTGGAGAACAAGCCCTATGAGGAGTGGCTTAAAGAGCTGGTTATGTTTAGCTTGAAGAAGAGAAGGCTGAGAGGAGACATGATGAGAGCCATGTATAAATTTGTGAGAGGAAGTCATAGGGAGGAGAGAGCAGATCAAGGGTCTGGAGAACAAGCCCTATGAGGAGTGGCTTAAAGAGCTGGGTATGTTTAGCTTGAAGAAGAGAAGGCTGAGAGGAGACATGATGAGAGCCATGTATAAATATGTGAGAGGAAGTCATAGGGAGGAGAGAGCAGATCAACGGTCTGGAGAACAAGCCCTATGAGGAGTGGCTTAAAGAGCTGGGTATGTTTAGCTTGAAGAAGAGAAGGCTGAGAGGAGACATGATGAGAGCCATGTATAAATATGTGAGAGGAAGTCATAGGGAGGAGAGAGCAGATCAAGGGTCTGGAGAACAAGCCCTATGAGGAGTGGCTTAAAGAGCTGGGTATGTTTAGCTTGAAGAAGAGAAGGCTGAGAGGAGACATGCTGAGAGCCATGTATAAATATGTGAGAGGAAGTCATAGGGAGGAGAGAGCAGATCAAGGGTCTGGAGAACAAGCCCTATGAGGAGTGGCTTAAAGAGCTGGGTATGTTTAGCTTGAAGAAGAGAAGGCTGAGAGGAGACATGATGAGAGCCATGTATAAATATGTGAGAGGAAGTCATAGGGAGGAGAGAGCAGATCAAGGGTCTGGAGAACAAGCCCTATGAGGAGTGGCTTAAAGAGCTGGGTATGTTTAGCTTGCAGAAGAGAAGGCTGAGAGGAGATATGATGAGACCCTGTGTAAATATGTGAGAGGAAGTCATAGGGAGGAGAGAGCAGATCAAGGGTCTGGAGAACAAGCCCTATGAGGAGTGGCTTAAAGAGCTGGGTATGTTTAGCTTGAAGAAGAGAAGGCTGAGAGGAGATATGATGAGACCCTGTGTAAATATGTGAGAGGAAGTCATAGGGAGGAGAGAGCAGATCAAGGGTCTGGAGAACAAGCCCTATGAGGAGTGGTTTAAAGAGCTGGGTATGTTTAGCTTGAAGAAGAGAAGGCTGAGAGGAGATATGATGAGACCCTGTGTAAATATGCGAGAGGAAGTCATAGGGAGGAGAGAGCAGATCAAGGGTCTGGAGAACAAGCCCTATGAGGAGTGGCTTAAAGAGCTGGGTATGTTTAGCTTGAAGAAGAGAAGGCTGAGAGGAGACATGATGAGAGCCATGTATAAGTATGTGAGAGGAAGTCATAGGGAGGAGAGAGCAGATCAAGGGTCTGGAGAACAAGCCCTATGAGGAGTGGCTTAAAGAGCTGGGTATGTTTAGTTTGAAGAAGAGAAGGCTGAGAGGAGACATGATGAGAGCCATGTATAAATATGTGAGAGGAAGTCATAGGGAGGAGAGAGCAGATCAAGGGTCTGGAGAACAAGCCCTATGAGGAGTGGCTTAAAGAGCTGGGTATGTTTAGCTTGAAGAAGAGAAGGCTGAGAGGAGATATGATGAGACCCTGTGTAAATATGTGAGAGGAAGTCATAGGGAGGAGAGAGCAGATCAAGAGTCTGGAGAACAAGCCCTATGAGGAGTGGCTTAAAGAGCTGGGTATGTTTAAGTTGAAGAAGAGAAGGCTGAGAGGAGACATGATGAGAGCCATGTATAAATATGTGAGAGGAAGTCATAGGGAGGAGAGAGAAGATCAAGGGTCTGGAGAACAAGGCCTATGAGGAGTGGCTTAAAGAGCTGGGTATGTTTAGCTTGAAGAAGAGAAGGCTGAGAGGAGATATGATGAGACCCTGTGTAAATATGTGAGAGGAAGTCATAGGGATGAGAGAGCAGATCAAGGGTCTGGAGAACAAGCCCTATGAGGAGTGGCTTAAAGAGCTGGGTATGTTTAGCTTGAAGAAGAGAAGGCTGAGAGGAGACATGATGAGAGCCATGTATAAATATGTGAGAGGAAGTCATAGGGAGGAGAGAGCAGATCAAGGGTCTGGAGAACAAGCCCTATGAGGAGTGGCTTAAAGAGCTGGGTATGTTTAGCTTGAAGAAGAGAAGGCTGAGAGGAGATATGATGAGACCCTGTGTAAATATGTGAGAGGAAGTCATAGGGAGGAGAGAGCAGATCAAGGGTCTGGAGAACAAGCCCTATGAGGAGTGGCTTAAAGAGCTGGGTATGTTTACCTTGAAGAAGAGAAGGCTGAGAGGAGACATGATGAGAGCCATGTATAAATATGTGAGAGGAAGTCACAGGGAGGAGAGAGCAGATCAAGGGTCTGGAGAACAAGCCCTATGAGGAGTGGCTTAAAGAGCTGGGTATGTTTAGCTTGAAGAAGAGAAGGCTGAGAGGAGATATGATGAGACCCTGTGTAAATATGTGAGAGGAAGTCATAGGGAGGGGAGAGCAGATCAAGGGTCTGGAGAACAAACCCTATGAGGAGTGGCTTAAAGAGCTGGGTATGTTTACCTTGAAGAAGAGAAGTCTGAGAGGAGACATGATGAGAGCCATGTATAAATATGTGAGAGGAAGTCATAGGGAGGAGAGAGCAGATCAAGGGTCTGGAGAACAAGCCCTATGAGGAGTGGCTTAAAGAGCTGGGTATGTTTAGCTTGAAGAAGAGAAGGCTGAGAGGAGATATGATGAGACCCTGTGTAAATATGTGAGAGGAAGTCATAGGGAGGAGAGAGCAGATCAAGGGTCTGGAGAACAAGCCCTATGAGGAGTGGCTTAAAGAGCTGGGTATGTTTAGCTTGAAGAAGAGAAGGCTGAGAGGAGACATGATGAGAGCCATGTATAAATATGTGAGAGGAAGTCATAGGGAGGAGAGAGCAGATCAAGGGTCTGGAGAACAAGCCCTATGAGGAGTGGCTTAAAGAGCTGGGTATGTTTAGCTTGAAGAAGAGAAGGCTGAGAGGAGATATGATGAGACCCTGTGTAAATATGTGAGAGGAAGTCATAGGGAGGGCGCAGGGAGGGAGGGGGCGAAGAGGAGGAGTGGCAGCCTTTGCTACCATTCTGTCAGCATGGTAGCCTACTGGGCTGTCTTCACCCTCGCAGGCATTGAGTTGGCTCCGCCTCCGGCCTCCATCTCAGAGCAGCTGCTGCAGGAGGGAGCCAAAGCCAGAGGGGCGGGGCCTCTGGCTGCTCCGCCCCGCCTCCGCAGAGGGCCCCGCCCCCCGCTTCCGCCCACCCCGCTCCGTCTTCAACTCCTGCTGCTTTACCAGGCCGGCGGGGGTGTTTGCATGCTATGCTGTGCTGTCCCCTCCGCCACTGGTCTGCTGCTAGCTCTGCCTCTGGCCTCAAAGTTCAGAGCAATTGCCGAGGGGACCAAAACCGGAGCGTGGGCGGGGCCGCGAGGGGCGGGGTCCTCTTCTCCCACTGCCTCCCTGCTCTGGGTTTGGTCCCCTCGGCAGTTGCTCTGGCTTTGAGGCCAGAGGCAGAGCTAGCAGCAAACCAGTGGCGGAGGGGACAGCACAGCATAGCATGCAAACACCCCCGCCGGCCTGGTAAAGCAGCAGGAGTTGAAGAAGGACGGGGGGGGGGACCGGGAGCGGGACCCTCCGTGGGGGGTTGGGCTGGAGTAGCCAGAGGCCCCGCCCCCACCCCTCCGGCATTGGCTCCTGCAGCACCTTTTCTGGGATTAGAGGGCGGAGGCGGAGCCCACTGAATGCCGGCGAGGATGAGGACAGCCCAGTAGGCTCCCATGCTGCCAGCTTGGTAGCGAAGCCTGCCTCTGCTCCTCCTCGCCCCTCCCTCCCTCCCTCCGCCCTCCCTCCCTCCCTCCCTCCGCCCTCCCTCCCTCCCTCCGCCCTCCCTCCTCCTCCTCAGGCTCCACCACGCGGGAACGCCAAGGGCGAGGGAGACGAGGGCAAAATGATCCAAAAAAAATTATGCCCGGGTACAAGACGACTCCCCACTTTTGAGATGATTTTCCGGGCTTAGAAAGTCGTCTTGTACCCCGGAATATACGGTAATTCTTTAACTCATCCTAGCAAACCATCACATAATTTCTGTATGGAATTTTTAAAATCTCATTTGCCCACCTGAGCCTAGAAGCCTCTGAAAGTGAGTTATTGATGTAGATGTAAAATACACAATATATGTCTTCTTGATGTATATAAAAAAAAACTACTTGGAATGGTCAAGGGAGGACTTAAGAGAGGTTTTATCACCACCCGCTTAAGGCATGACGGAAATTTCCCCTGGCCCAATGAAGCATTTATTATCGCAACAAACCATTCCAACATCCCCTCTCTGGCCAGCTTAACTAGCCAGGACGGGCAAGCATCCAGAGCGCAAGTGGTGGCTCTCACAAAAGGTGAGTTATAAACATCCAGAGTTACCATTCACAACATCTGGATGGCCACAAACCGCCTACCCCTTCCCTCCATTATTGATGGGATGCCCTTAGTGTGAGTTATCTTTTGTGTATCCTAAAACAAGAATAAACCCTTTCCGTTTCTTTTGTTCTAGGCTCACATGATGAACTTCAATCTCCTTCCGCCTGCCTGGTTGTCGAGAAAGTTGTCAAGGGCTTGTTGAACTCAAACAAGCCCTTCAATCGTCTGTTCCTGAGACTATTATTATTATTATTATTATTATTATCTTTATTTGTACCCCGCTAGCATCTCCTGAAGGACTCGATGCAGCTTACAAAGGCCAAGGCCTCAACACAACATAACAATACATAACAATACAAACCTAAAGCAAAGTTGGTTTATTTGGAGAAATAAACATGCTGCTTTTGGATTTTTGTTTTCTACTCTTTGAATGGAAATACTTCCCGGTGACTTTGAATATGTGAATCACCTGTGCCTTGGGATCTTCGGGGATTTATTTAAACAATGTATGTGAATTTGTGTCCCAGCATTGAATGTTTGCTGTGTATATGCTGTGCTCCGCCCTGAGTCCCCTTCGGGGTGAGAAGGGCAGAATATCAATGTTTTAAATAAATAACAAACAAATAAATAAATAACAATCGATATCTTGTGTTCTTCCTGTTCCTTCTTTTGTGACCAGTGGGTTTCCGGATGAAGCCGTCCCAGCTGATACAGTGAAATTAGAAGAAGTGTGTCTGGATGGTTGGCACGTGCCCACAAACAAGTCAAGCCTAAATACAACTGCTGATCCTCAAGGCTTGCCTGTTGAGTCACATAAGGAACATCAAAGTTTTTTACATTATTCCAACTTGATGATCTGCATTTTGGGGCTTAGAAAGAAATACAACATTTTCAAGTGATCCTTGGCCCTAAATGCTCCTAAGTGGGTTTGGGTATCCATTAAAAAAAACTGCCAAGGCTCCATTAAACAAAATGGGAACAAAATAAGTTGGCTTCTGCAGCACAAATGATGCAAATTTAGATGGTCATCTTGTGCCTAATTTACACAGTTTATTTTTTCTAGTAGGGAGGCAGGCAGCAATACAGTGAATATTGAAAAGTCATCGACTTGAATTGACAAGACAGGGCTGGCAAACACTCATTCAAAAGAGCCTCAACTCACCTCTTCACAAAGGAAAAAGTCTAAAGTCATTGACTGGGTGGTGAATGGCTTTAGGAATCCAAAGGACTACATAGTTCAAAGATGGCCCTGCTCCAATGTCTCTTGTTCCATGTGGCCTGGGGTATGGATCACAATGGCTGGGTGATTTAGTCCATTGTTTATCAAGATGTAGCTCAGGGAGGTGGCTTGGAGGTGTCTCTGAGTGAAGACATGCCAATTGGAAAGATCACCATGATGGCTGGTTCACCAAAGTTTTACCTATATCTATCTCTATCTTTATCTCTATATCAATAAAATCGTAATGTTTGTTTGTGGGTTTAACATAACTCAAAAACCACTGGATGAATTGATACCAAATTTGGACATAAGATGCCAATCGGGCCAACGAGTGACCAACACTCATAAAAACATTGAAAAGCACAATGGAGGGCCTTCAAAAGCTAATTTTTTAATAAAAAAATACATTACAACGCATGCGTAAAACCACATATATACACAAACACACATATATACACATACACAAAGCAGATATACACAGACTGGGCCACAGCAAAGTGTGGCAGGGGACGGCTAGCATATATAATATTATAATATAATAACAATAATAATCTTCTATATATATAAAAATGCTCTGGTCATAATGAGTACCTTAAAAACAAAAGAACCAGTGAACAAAATCACACCAAATTTGGCAACAAAACATCTCACAACACAAGAGTGACCATCACTCAGAACTCCCATGGTACACAGAACTCCCATGACCCACAGAAAATACTGAAAGTGTTTGGTGGGCATTGACCTTCAGTTTTGGAATTGTAGTTCGCCTCCATCCAGAGAACGCTGTGGACTCAAACAATGATGGATCTGGACCAAACTCGGCACGAATATTCCATAGCCCCAAATATGAACACAGATGGAGTTTAAGGGAAATAACCTTGACATTTGGGAGTTGTAGTTGCTGGGATTTTTAGTTCACCTACAATCAAAGAGCATTCTGAACTCCACCAATGATGGAATTGAACCAAACATGGCATACAGGACTTCCATGACCAACAGAACACACTGGAAGGGTTTGGTGGGCATTGACCTTGAGTTTGGGAGTTGTAGTTCACCTACATCCAGAGCACTGTGGACTCAAACAATGATGGATGTGGACCAAACTTGACACAAAAATTCCATATGCCCAAATATGAACACAGATGGAGTTTGGAGGAAATAGACCTTGATATTTGGGATTTGTAAAAAAAGGTTGTCCCCTGACATTAAGTCCAGTCATGTCTGACTCTGGGGTGTGGTGCTCATCTCCATTTCTAAGCAGAAGAGCCGGCGTTGTCCATAGACACCTCCAAGGTCATGTGACCGGGATTTGTAGTTACTGGGATTTATAGTTCACTACAATTAAAGAGCATTCTGAAACCCACAAACGACAGAAATGGGGCAAACTTCCCACACAGAACCCCCATGACCAACAGAAAATACTTAAAGTCATCCAGTCCAACTCTCTTCACCAGGGCAAGAAAATGTAATCAGAGCCCTCCTGACAAAGAGCCATCCAGTCATAAATATAGATAGATAGATATGATTCTCTCTCACACACACAGATGGTGTCGACAGCCCCCGCCCAGTAATTGCTCCGCACTGCAGCGGAGAGTTCCGCAGTTCCTGGTAGCCAAAATTGGAAAAAGTGGTGTAATGTGACCCAACAGGCAGCTCTGGCTGCGAATGCACTCAGCCTCTGTTACCCTCCCTCCGGCACTGACTTTGTATCTATTTTCGAATAGAGGCACTTCAGCTTGGCAACTTTTAACTTTTCCGCTTGATACATTGTATCTTCCCCTGCCTCAAACTAACTCAAACCTGAAATAAACTTCTTTCTGGGCTCTGGGCAGCCGTGAGGTGTTCCAGGACTGTCTCTGTAGATCTTAGAAAACTATTTCTTGATTTAGGTCGTTGACGTGCTGGCCGATACCCAAACAAGGGATGAGCTGGAGATGTCACTGCCTTGGTCCTTTCACTATTGGCTGCTACTTCCCGGCGGATGTCAGGTGGTGCAATACCGGCTAAACAGTGTAATTTCTCCAGTGGTGAAGGGTGCAGACACCCCGTGATAATGCGGCATGTCTCATTAAGAGCCACGTCCACTGTTTTAGCGTGGTGAAATGTGTTCCACACTGGGCATGCATACTCAGCAGCAGAGTAGCATAGCGCAAGGGCAGATGCCTTCACTGTGTCTGGTTGTGATCCCCAGATTGTGCCAGTCAGCTTTCGTATGATATTGTTTCTAGCACCCACTTTTTGCTTGATGTTCAGGCAGTGCTTCTGGTAGGTCAGAGCACGGTCCAGAGTGACTCCCAGGTATTTGGGTGCGCTGCAATGCTCCAGTGGGATTCCTTCCCAGGTAATCCTTAGAACTCGGGATGTTGCCTATTCTTAAGGTGAAAAGCACATGTCTGTGTTTTAGATGGGTAGGGATCTCTCTGGTTGTTCTAATCTATCTCTGAATATCCCTAATGGGCACTTCCCTGGTGTTTTTTTTTTTTAACTTTGTTGTGGATCATTTTATTTGTTTCCTTTATTATTCTTTTCCAATAGACCTGCACCAGTTCACAAGACCACCATACATGAAAGAAAGTCACTTTCTTTGCTTTGCACCTCCAACAGGAACCTGATTTTGAGTTGTCCATTTTGGCTAGGAGGGCTGGGGTCATGTAGCATCTGTAGATCATTTGATATACATTGTCTCGAATTGAAGCTGCCACTGTCAATTTAAAGCCATTGTTCCACAGGTTTTCCCAGATGTCCAAATCTATGCTTCCCCCTAAATCTTTTGCCCATGAGATCATGGAAGTTTTAACACGATTATCTTCCAAGTTGGAATGTAGGATATATTTGTACAGTCTGGCTATTAAGCCTTTTCCCCCTTTGTCTAATATAGTTTCCAGATCTGATTTTTTTTTGAAGAAAATCAAATCTTCTCATCTTTTTTAAACCTTTCATAGAATTGATGATATCGAAACCAGTCTTTAATACCCAGTTCATCTCTCCCCCTCAGTGCCCATTGGCCATTGAACCTGCTAAGGAGTTCCTTCTATGTTCTGACGTCATCTTTACAGGTAGGTCTCCCAATAGCTTCCATTGGCCTCAGCCACAGGGGTGTTTTTGGTTCCATCCCTAACTTGTATCTTTTCCAAACGTCTATTAGGCTTCCTCTAATTATTATATCTTTCTTAAACGCCTTATTTAATTTCTCTCCTTCATACCAAAGGTATGCATGCCATCCATATCTGATTCCATGTTCTTCTAAATTCAGTAGATTTATGTTCTGGAATTGAATCCAATCTCTGAGCCAGCTCATGCAGGCGGCTTCATAGCAGGTGTTTAAATCTGGTAAATTTAGCCCCCTCCCCGCTTCTTCTATTTTCCTAGTAATTTTGATGTCTATATTTTTTGTAATAAATTTGGATTTGTCTTTTTTGATTTTGAAAGCCGAAAGCTCTCCATACAATTTGATTACCTCTAATAATTTTGGAAGGCTCTGTGTTGGATTAGACAGGATACAAACCATATCGTTTGCATATGTTCTGGTTTTGATTTCCTAGCCTCTTTCTTTGAACCCTTCAATTTCAGTGTCCTAATTCTTATTCTCAAAATTTCCAATCCCAGAATGAATAGTAATGGTGAAAGAGGGCAGCCTTGTCCACTCCCTTTCTGTATATCTATAGCTCTTGTCAGCTGTCCATTTATTTTGATCTTAGCGGATTGCTTAAAATGTATTGCCCCCACTGGTTATGATAGAAATGAATGGCAAAATGGAGCTTGGCAGCCTGCTGGGGTCCCCAAAGCGGCTAGGAAGTGGCCATGGGGCTTGGGGCAGTTATGAGGGGCTATTCGGTGGAAGACGTCACGAATTGGCCCTGTCCCAGGGCTTTGGAGGGCTGTGGAGGGCCGCAGAGGGCCCTGGGCCATGTGGCCCGGTCCGTTGCCAGCACAGCTGAGGAATGCTGAAGTGAAGGAGAAAGGCCCATGGAGGTGAACGGAGACACAAAGAGGCAAAGGATAAGGATAACTTCATTTTATTAGTGTTAAAAAGTAAGAAAAGGGTCTTCTCCAGGTGCCGGTGGCTGCTGCAGGATCTCTTGACATTTAGAAATGGTAATGTTCCTTTGTTTTTTTTTTTCCAAGGTAAATTGGAAGATGTTTGGGAAGATGTTGTTGATGTGGGCCAGGAACTTGTTTGGTTTTCTTCCCCCCGGCTCCAAATGATGAAGGTATCATGCACATATCAGAACTATAGATGGGCTCTTTGGTGCTTCTTTCTAGGACTTGTTTCTCCAAGCGTTCCATGGAAAATTAGCGTGACAGGCTTAAGAGGGCTCCCTGTGTCTACCCCATTTTTCTGTTCAAAGAATTCATCGTCCCACTGGAAGTAGCTTGTGGTGAGGCGGTGTTGAAGCAGGGCTGTGAGGTCTTTTGGGAAATTCCCGAGAATGAGCGTGATGGTGAATAGAGACACCACATCAAGGCTTGGTTTTTCTGGTGCTTTTTTCTGGTTGGGTGCTTTTTCAGTTTTCTGTATGTTGTGGGATCCAGTTCTGATTTTTTTTCTCTTTGTATTGTTCTTTTTTCATGATTACCGTGGCATTCCTCTTGCCTGCTGGGAGAAGGATGATTTCTGGATCTGAACTGAGGTCTTTGATGGCTTTGAGTTCTTTTCCTCTTTTGTTGCTGGAGGGAAGTTTTGCTTCCTCAGGATCCTCACTTTTCCCCACTAACTTCTGCCGCTTCTTCCTAGGGGGATGATCAACCACTCATGGAAGATGGGCAGTGTTGTTTTCTATTGAGATCGAGCTGGTAACAGCAAAATTGCCTCCTTTTGCTATGTTGCCTCTCGGTCAGAGCGGTCAAGGTCCACAACGTCTCTCTTTCAGATCTTTGGTAGACGGCGAGGCTGGGGCACTGCCGGAATGCAGGGCTTGAAAGTTTTTGCCGGAGGAAGCCGTGGACCTGCTCGAGGCAGGGGAATAGCTTTCCCTGGGCTCCAGTCTTCAACATTCAGCTTCGGCAGGAAGGACTGCTGCCTCCTCAGTTCAGCCTCTTCGACCTTGGCCGGCCGGTGAGCAGATCCAGCATGGCGAAGCTTCTCCTCTGTGGACTGGGGCCGTGGGGGTGAGGAATGCTGGCTCTTCTGCTTTGGTAGGACGAGGGGCTCCTGCTGTGGCCGCCTGCGAAGCTTCTTTTCCTGGACCTTTGTCCTTTGAAGTTCTGGTTCTGCGGCTTTGGGAGGAGCCATTTCCCGCAAGGGGCGCCTCTGCCTGCTTGGCTGCTGCTGCTGCTGCCGCTGCCGAATTGGTGGAACTGGCCACGTGACGGGAACTTCTTGGGATTCGGGGGCCCTTAAATAAATGACCCGAATCTCAGGAAGCACCATGCCAAAATTCAATAGGTCGTATGCATCCATTGCACTTCCCAAAAAATAAAAAAAATAAAAATAAAAAATACAACCAGACAACAAAAACCTGAAGTAAATCCAACAAAAAAACAACCAAACTCTAAATCAAAGAGTGTCAACAAAATAAAAAAATATATAACAATACAAAGAAACAAAAAAGGAAAAATAATACAATAAATATATTCTATATTTTAGAAACTAAGAAAAATAATAAATATCTAAAGCCCTAACTAACCTAATAAGAAGAATAAACAACTAACACTATTAATATATATATATTCAAACACCAACACACTCAATAACAAACACTCTACACACTAAACACTAAACTATTATAAAAACAAATACGAAAGACAACAACAACTACTACTACTACTACAACTACTACTACTCTTACTACTAGTATAATAAGTAAACCAATCAACACAAACCGAACACAACAACCGGGAGGCGCAAGTCGAGGTAAGGACCGAGGCAAAGGCAGGGCAGGGCAGGGCAGCGAAGAGGCAGGGACTGAGGGCAGAAGGGGACTGAGAGGCAGCAACAGTTCAGTCGCCGGGGGGGAGACATTGTGACCTCAGAAGGAGGCAGGGGAGGGGGAGGGGGAGGGAGGGGGCACCGTGACATATAAAACAATACAAAGAAACAAAAAAAGGAAAAATAATACAATAAATATATTCTATATTTTAGAAACTAAGAAAAATAATAAATATCTAAAGCTCTGTCCTGGGGAGATGATGGCGGAAAAGGAGAAGAGTGGGGCGGAGGGGGGGGGGGGGATGCTGGGAGGCTTCTTAAGAGGAAGGTTGCCATCTTTGCCTTCCTCTGAATCGGAGAGTGGGACTTTGCCCCGGGGGCTTCCGGTGGTAGAATATCACATCTCAGACCTTGTTTAGTTTGTAAAATTGATCATTTGCAACCATTCAAAAGCCCACAGGTGCATCCCAATCATAGAAACGCAGGACCAGTACAGCTCCCCTCCTCCAGATATCCAAACTGGTCCGAAATTCAAAACAGTTCATGTGGTGGGCTGAGGGAGTGGCACCTTTACTTTCCCAGGGTTCACTAACTTTGTTTTTTGGAGTTTTCTTGGCCAGATTTCTGCTTTTTTTATCTTAAATATTTTTTTATTTAAATATTTGACACAATATCATATATAATCAGGAAATATCCGTTGAGAAATAATGAAACATGTCTAGATCTGTATGTAGACGTCAACTTGTACAAAGTAAATATAACATATTATAGCATTCACTCGAGTTTAAGTCACTTTTAAAGGAAAATCCATGCAGACTATTCCTAACTAGAACTGTTTCTATCTAGCTAACAGCAATAGTTCCATCAGCTACTCCCCCCCCCATATCATATGCAAAAAAAAAAAAAAAAACTTTAAAAAAAAGATTCCTTACAAGGCAAGAAATATATATTCATGATCAAGACAGTTTCACAGTATGTCTTGATATTACATCAATAAAAAAAAACAAGAATGGGAGCAGGCAACAAAGTACTCTCTTATGTCAAGAGCTTTCTGACTATTTTACTGTTCCCTCAAGTTGAAGCAGGATATTTTTTATTTATTTATTTGTCTTTTTAAGTCCCTTCGGCTGTGTTTTCCAGTATTTTTAGGAGTGATGGTCACTCATTGGCCTGAGAGGGGTCTTGTGTCCAAATTTGGTGTCAATTTGCCCAGTGGTTTTTGAGTTCTTTTAATCCCACAAACGAACATGACATGTTTATTTCTCGAGAAAGAAAGATCGAGATCCACTCTTTGGAGCTTGGCCCCTTTGGTGAAGTGAAAGAAAGGCGGACCCTGACCGCTCTGACCGAGAGGCAACTCTTTGGTGGCGATGTATCCATCTTAGCAAAAGGAGGCAATTTTGCTGTTACCAGCACGATTCCAATAGAAAACATCACTGCCAATCTTGCATGAGTGGTTGATCATCCCCCTAGGAAGAAGCGGCAGAAGTTAGAGGGGAAAAGTGAGGATCCTGAGGAAGCAAAACTTCCCTCCAGCAACAAAAGAGGAAAAGAACTCAAAGCCATCAAAGACCTCAGTTCAGATCCAGAAATCATCCTTCTCCCAGCAGGCAAGAGGAATGCCACGGTAATCATGAAAACAGAACAATACAAAGAGAAAAAAAATCAGAACTGGATCCCACAACATACAGAAAACTGAAAAAGCACCCAACCAACCAAAGCACCAGAAAAACCAAGCCTTGATGTGGTGTCTCTATTCACCATCACGCTCATTCACGGGAATTTCCCAAAAGACCTCACAGCCCTGCTTCAACACCGCCTCACCACAAGCTACTTCCAGTGGGACGATGAATTCTTTGAACAGAAAGATGGGGTAGACACAGGGAGCCCTCTTAAGCCTGTCATGCTAATTTTCCATGGAACGCTTGGAGAAACAAGTCCTGGAAAGAAGCACCAAAGAGCCCATCTATAGTTCTGATATGTGCATCACACCTTCATCATTTGGAGCCGTGGGGAAGAAAAACCGAACAAGTTCCTGGCCCACATCAACAACATCTACCCAAACATCTTCCAATTTACCTTGGGAAAAAAAAAACCGAAGGAACATTACCATTTCTAAATGTCAAGAGATCCTGCAGCAGCCACCGGCACCTGGAGAAGACCCTTTTCTTCCTTTTCAACACTAATAAAGTGAAGTTATCCTTATCCTTTGCCTCTTTGTGTCTCCGTTCACCTCCATGGGCCTTTCTCCTTCACTTCAGCATTCCTCAGCTGTGCTGGCAACGGACCGGGCCACATGGCCCAGGGCCCTCTGCGGCCCTCCACAGCCCTCCAAAGCCCTGGGACAGGGCCAATTCGTGACGTCTTCCACCGGATAGCCCCTCATAACTGCCCCAAGCCCCATGGCCACTTCCTAGCTGCTTTGGGAACCCCAGCAGGCTGCCAAGCTCCATTTTGCCATTCATTTCTATCATAACCAGTGGGGGCAATACATTCTAAGCAATCCGCTAAGATAAAAATAAATGGACAGCTGACAAAAGCTATAGATATACAGAAAGGGAGTGGACAAGGCTGCCCTCTTTCGCCATTACTATTCATTCTGGGACTGGAAATTTTGAGAACAAGAATTAGGACACTGAAATTGAAGGGTTCAAAGTAAGAGGCCAGGAAATCAAAACCAGAACATATGCAGACTATATGGTTTGTATCTTATGTAATCTAATGCTAACAAAAGCATCATACGATGCTAGCATCATAGTACAATCAAAATATCAAAAAATGAAACAACAATTTAAACAATTAATTAAGCACATCCATTAAAATCGAAATACAAAAACCAGTCCGGGTCAATTCATTGCCATAAGTTGTGTGATCTTCTTCCACTTGCTGCTCACTGATCAAATGCTTGGTCTCATAACCAGGTCTTGATTTTCCTTCTAAAAGACAAGGGGGAGGTGGCCAATCTGATATCTCTAGAGAGGGCATTCCATAGGCGGGGGGCCACTGCTGAGAAGTCCCTGTCACTAGTCCCCATCAATCGTGTGTGCGATAGTGGTGGGATCGAGAGCAGGGCCTCTCCTGAAGATCTTAAATTTTGTGATGGTTCGTGGCAGGAGATACGTTCGGACAGGTAGTCTGCTTGCTCCATCCATGTTCAACATTTACACAAATGACCAGTCACTGCCAGAAGGGACGGAGAGCTTCATCTATGCTGATGATCGTGCCATTACTTCTCAAGCAGGGAGCTTTGAGATGGTTGAACAGAAGCTCTCCGAAGCTCTAGGTGCTCTTACTACCTACTACAGGGAAAACCAGCTGATCCCCAACCCATCTAAAACACAGACATGTGCTTTTCACCTTAAGAACAGACAAACATCCCGAGCTCTGAGGATTACCTGGGAAGGAATCCCACTGGAGCACTGCAGCGCACCCAAATATCTGGGAGTCACTCTGGACCGTGCTCTGACCTATCCCTAAAATACCAACTCCAGGACTCACCCTCAATATTACAGAAGATTACAACAGATATCAAAAATATGTATAAATGAAACAACCTGGGATTTTCTAAACTGTGTTTTAAATAATGCTGGTAATCTTCAGAATAGTGTAAGAAAGAGTCTCTGTTGAATTAATTAATGCTTAAAAATTAAATAGCAGAGTCCTTCTTGGGATTTCTTATGTATAGAGAGGTTTTCAATTCAATCTTGATATTTTAGGTCACAAATCAATCCGAAATTTAAAACTCTCATTGAAATCTTAAGGACGTGGCATCATTTTTAGTTACAATTCTTAAGATCACTGAAACCTATGACAAGTTGAAAGTAGGTACCAAAATGTTTCAGAAGCTGCATATATTTCATGAGACTGTGAAATATCGAATTCTCTGGGGTGTAGCACAGATATGTCAAACTCGCAACATAAGATCTCTGAATACTTTTTTATTGTATGTGCTCTTTTATTATCAAAATAAATACAATGCCACAGTTGTCATTGTTCAGTAGATTCACATGAAGGATAAATCTTTCATCATGTTTCAGTCACCTAGGTCTATATCACATATCTTCTCACGTTCAAGTTCAAGTTCACTTTATTAGGGTCAATGACCAGCTCATGAGAAGAGGGACACAGTCCCACATATCTTCTCAACATCTAAGTAATTTACTTGAAGAAATATTTTACGTAGAAAGCAGAAACAATATCCCTGTAAGGAGTGTCTGAATCAGATTTGGTCCGAGGAATATGGCACAATCTACGGAAAGCAGGGGAGCGTAGCAGAAGGTTGTGTGAAAGGCCCATGAAACTTGATGATACCCAGTACAAAGCTATGGCCTGCAATAAAAAAGAATGAAATATTACTTTAAACAAAACCAAGATGTTGTTATGAAATAACATATCCCTCAGTAAATGGGTGTCGCCATTCTTTATTAGGAATATTCAATGTGAACATATGAATTTGCTCAATTATATTTTAGTCATTTTATCCCATCGGCCAAAGGATGTCAAGGTATTATATACGTTTGTTTCCCTCCATTTTATTCTAAAAACAAAGTCAGGTAGGCATAGGAGATTGTCACCCAACTCTGGTGGCCCAAGGAACATGTGAATCTGAATCTTAGTCAAGCACTAAAACTAAACACCTTATCTCAAAGCTAATATTCACACTGAAATGCACTGAAATGCTGTTAATTCATACCGGACCCCGAATGCCCCCCCCCCCCCCGTTACGTGTTTTTAATAATAATAATAATTATTATTATTATTATTATTATTATTATTATTATTTCTGGTATTTCTACCCCGTTCCTTCTCAACCCCCGAAGGGGGACTCAGGACGGCTTACATTTGGCAGCAATTCTATGCCACTACATATAACAAAGCAATATAATACATAGAACATTCATTACAAGCAATAAAACAGTAAAAACAGTTAAATATCATCATTCCAGTAGAATTCCATATCCAAAGTGCTATTTATGCCTGCTATCCAAAAGCCTGGTCCCAAAACTACGACTTCAATTTCTTGCGAAAAGGCAGGAGGGATGAAGCCGAACTTACTTCTGTGGGAAGTGAGTTCCATAGGCGGGGAGCCACAGGCAAGAAGGCTCTGTCTCTTGTCCCCGCCAGCCGCATTTGTGACGCTGGCGGGAGCGAGAGCAGGGCCTCCCCGGACAATCTTAAACTGCGAGCTGGGACGTAGAGGGAGATGTGTTTGGACACGTAAATACGAAAATGTACTTTATAAATAGCAAATAATGTATAAATGCATATTCACATGGAACAATAACAAAGAAAGAACAACTTTAGAAGCACAAAGATATGGTAGGGAAGCACAAAGAACAAAGTGAAGAGGCAGAATCACCTCCCCAAAAGAAACAGCACAGATACGGAAAATACTGTTGTGCATGCAGCATTCTGTCTTGAAAGGAAACTGTTTTACAGAGGCAATTTCAGACTCTCTGGAACAAAACTAAGGGTTTATTTCCAATGCATTTTCTGGTACACACCACAATTAAAAGACTTTCACGTTATTGTCCTGAATTACTTACTGAAGGCACCGTTGCAGCAACTGGGATCATAAATATAGATACCCCACGGAAGAAGTTTCTGGCATATCTCTGAAATCTGGAGGATTCTGTTTTGCATAAAGCAAAAATCTAGGGAGATAAATGTCACTTTTAAGAACTACAGGAAACAGACTGCTGTGAGGTCATGCAAATATGAGATTCGTAACAGGAACATTCAAGCCAAATAAATTAATAAGTTATGCAAGCAGTTCCCAGGTTACAAACAAGATAGGTTCTAAAGGTTGCTTCTAAATTGAATTTGTATGGAAGTCAGAACAGGTACATTTTTAAGTGTAACTCTAGCCAAACACACACACACACACAAGTTTTGGGTAGCATGGAGGTGGGTGGGTTTAACAGCACTGCAACATTTATTTCGCTAATTTTGCCCCTGTTCAAATTTTACCTCATTTTCTCTCCCTGTGACAATTGGATTTTGAAAAGTTTGCATTGTTGTGGAAAGAAACACTGGTGGTAAGCTTCAGTGGACACACATTTTTTCCATGATAACTTTTACAGGGGTGAATTTCCCTTCCTAGGGATAGATTTCCGTTCACTTCCCGTTGCCTTAACCTCCTTTGTAACTAAGAGTTGTATGTAACTCGGGGACTGCTTGTACCATATTTACACTTCATTGCATGTATGTATCTTCTCCAGTGTATATGTTAATGATTGGTGGGGATGAGAGACAGGGCCTTCTCGGTGATTGCTCCCCGGCTATGGAACTCCCTCCTTGGTGAGATCAGGTCAGCCCCCTCCCTCCTGTCCTTTAGAAGGATGGTAAAAACTTGGCCGTGGGACCAAGCTTTCGGGACAGGGCAATAAAACGGCAATAGGAAAGATGACCACGCCAATTAGACTTGACACGGATGACTAGGACGGTTTTAAATGGTGTATTTTAATATTTTGATAAATGTTTTTTTTTAATATTTAGTATGTGTATGTGAATTTGTGTCCTGGCATTGAATGTTTGCTGTATATATGCTGTGCTCCGCCCTGAGTCCACTTTGGAGTGAGAAGGGTGGAATATAAATATGATAAATAAATAAATAAATAAATATATAAATAAGCAATTTGCAGATACCCTGGCCTTTAGTTGGAAATTATTATGTGCTAGATCTGGGATTAACCTCACCTTTCGTTGGGCAGATGTACACTGATCTCTGATCCCAGGGCTTATGTGGCATGTTATCTAGGAGGCTGTAGAGACAGGTGGAAGTCCTGACCATTTAGCAGTACTGAGTCTAGTTTGGTGCTGCCACCTTTAGCATCCCTCCCTTTCTCTTGTCACAGTGGTCTCTGGGTGCGACATAGGTCCTGTCGGTCACTCATCACCTGGAATAACATGGGCCAGGGCACCAGAGCAATGGGAGAGGGAGGCCAGGAAGAATCGCCCCCTCTGTTCCTCCCTCTCTTCTCCAATCACTTCCTTGCTCCACCTGACATCATGGCAGGCAATAAGTGACCAGCAGGACCTATGTCACACCTGGAGTCAGCCACTATAAGGAGAATAGGAGGGCCATCTCATGTTCCTGGGCTACTTGAGCTCCTGGAACACGAGATGGCCATGGAAACAGTTGTGGCTGATTCCATCTCAGAACTAATTCAACTGGTTACATGGGCCAATCTTTGGTTAATACAGGTCAAGGCCAAGTTAAACTGAACCCATTCAGTTTGTAATTAGGCTGTCACAGTGTTTATTCAGATGTCCTTGTGCTAAACCTACGGGCTAAGAAAGGCGGTATACAAATACAATAAATAAATCTATATAAATAAAAATCTAATGTTCGTTTGTGGTATTCACAGAACTCAAAAACCACTGGAGGAATTGACACCAAATTTGGACACAAGACACCTAACAACCCAATATATGTCCTTCACTCAAAAAAAATTGATTTTGTCATTTGGGAGTTGTAGTTCCTGGGATTTATAGTTCACCTACAATCAAAGAGCATTCTGAACTCAACCAATGATGGAATTGAATTAAACTTGGCACACAGGACTCCCATGACCAACAGAAAACACTTGAAGGGTTTGGTGGGCAATGGTGTTGAGTTTGGGAGTTGTAGTTCACCTACATCCAGAGAACACTGTGGACACAAACAATGATGGATCTGGACCAAACGCTACACGAATACCCAATATGCCCAAATGTGAACACTGGTGGAGTTTGGGGAAAATAGAATCTTGACATTTGGGAGTTGCGGTTCCTGAGATTTATAGTTCACCTAAAATAACAGAACATTCTGAACCCCACCAACGATAGAATTGGGCCAAACCTCCCACACAGAACCCCCATGACCACCAAAGTGGGCCACAGCAACGCGTGGAAGGACGGCTAGTAAATAAATAAATAAATAAATGCATGGTGAGTGCTGATGTGCTCCCTGTCTCCTTGATGGGTAACTGCTTCCAAAAAAAAAGTGGTGGAAGTTTTCATTGTACTTATGAGATGATTTAGCACATCATCTATAACTGTGCTAGCAAGGCTGTAAAACCTATTCTGCTCCTGGCAGCATTTTTTCAGAAATTATCAGAAGCAAGCCAAGTTCACTATTTCCAAAATGAAGGCTACCTGGGCACTTGTAATATTATCACAAGAATGGCAACTGTTCATTTTCATCCATCTCTACTGCGGAATTGCTCTGCTATTTGCAATATAATTGCTGCAGCAAAATTTTGAATTTTTAAAAAACTTTCAAATACAGAAAACCAATCAGTTTTTAATTTGGCATTCTGAAGAAGGGAGGAAAAAACATGACAAATAGTTTCCTAAGGTAAAGGTTTTTTCCCCCCTAAGGGTACAGTGATTTGAACAACAATTTATGACTGCAAGTATTTACATAAAAACTCTGTTGATTTGCAATGAAATACAGCATTACATCATCATAAAACAGTAGATGTGGCCCTTAATGAGACATGCCGCATTATCACGGGGTGTCTGCGCCCTACACCACTGTCTAGCCGGTACTGCATCACCTGACATCTGCCGAGGAGTAGCAGCCAATAGTGAAAGGACCAAGGCAGTGACATCTCCAGCTCATCCCCTGTTTGGATATCATCCAGCACGTCAATGACTTAAATCAAGAAATAGTTTTCTAAGATCTACAGAGACACTTGCTGGAACACCTCAGCAAGCAAGAGTCCAAAAGTGGCAGGCTCAAACCCAAAACCTCAATCAATGGCTGATATCAAATGAGAGACTCCCTCCTGGGCACACAGAAAACTGGGCAACTTGGAAGGCACTGAGCAGACTGCGCTCTGGCACCACGGGATGCAGAGCCAACCTTAAGAAATGGGGCTACAAAATGGAATCCACGACATGCGAGTGTGGAGAAGAGCAAACCACAGACCACCTGCTGCAATGCAACCTGAGCCCTGCTACATGCACAATGGAGGACCTTCTTATAGTAACACCAGAGGCACTCCAAGTGGCCAGCTACTGGTCAAAGGACATCTAATAAATTACCAAGCTTGCAAACTTTGTGTTTTGTTTGTTTGTTAAAAAATGCAAAACAACTGTTTTGTTTGCTCCTGACACGATAAATAAATAAATCATCATAAAACAACCCCCAATATACATATTCATCAGGAATAATCCAGATAACAGGAAATTAACACAAAATTAGGTGCGAATATTTCGATGTAATAAGGACTGTTTCAGTTGGGGTTTTTTTCTAACTGCTTCTGTATCAGGCACAAGAAGGAATATCTCATCAGATGTTCTTCCACATTCCTTTGCTCATAAAGCTCTACTTTTCTAATTGCTTTGACAGATTGAGAAAACAGCTTGTCTTCTCTTTGTCCTTTAAAAAAAGATCTGTAAGTAGATATGGTGTGATCTATAAATACCTCCACTACCAGCAAATTGAGGACTTCAAGTGTGATTGGCATGATCTAAGTGGGGTCAGGTACAGTAAGATCTGGAAACCAAAGCAGGCCACCGGTGGAAAGTTGCTCCTGAATGAAAAGCCCTGTGGAAAACATACACATAAAAATAAAAGTGGCACATTTTATTACCTAGAAGGAGTATGAACATGTTTAGCAGAAGTGAGCACTGAATCAAGACCAAGGGAAATCACTGGTACATCCTTGGCCAACAGTTGGCAGCTGCCAAATTTTGGGCCCTCCCTAAGTGATTCAGTCTTGCAGCTTTTAAAAGTCAGCTGTAGCTCATGCTGATTTTTAAAAGCTGGAAACTTTCCAGGTTACATAATCCCAATGAGGGTTCCATAAACTACAGCAGTCTTAAATATTTTTCAACTACATAGAATGCTGCTAGATTCCTGCAGATTCAACTGGCTTGTTTAGAAGTCATCCCTTTATCTAATACTTCGTTTCAATGATTGAGATTAAGAAGCAGCTCTGAACTGTAAGATCCCAAATTTTCAAAGTCCAACAGCGACACCTACAAGAGACTTTGTGTAGCCAGAGTGTTGATTCGGGGGGGGGGGGGGGGGGGTCTGAGTCTGAGTGAAAGAGGGTCTATCCTAGCAAACTTTTTGTATCGTTACCCCAATACCCCCATGCATATGGGATATATATTGAGCATGGTGATCAGACCATGATATGAATAAACATAACAGTTTAAATAATGTACCAGTAAGGCTTACTCGCGGACCACCATGAGAATTTCGGGGGGGGAGGGGCTGAAGCCCCTCAAGCCCCCCCCCCCCCCCCCCGGCTACATGCCTGGCACTATGTGTCACTCAACTGTAGAGGATTCTGTCCCCTTTATTTTTCTTAAATAAATGCCTGGTTTGCACTAAATGTCACCTCTGTCCTCGGGAGTTTTTTTTGCAAAGAGACCGGGGTCTGAGTGACCACAATTTCCCCGCTGGAAGGAGAAAAATGGAGCATATGACTCAAATATTTTGCGTGGGGTTTGGGAAGGAACCCACTCACATAAACCTTCTGTCGTTTCAGACTTAAGTTGACACTGAGCGAGGACTGGGTAAATGACTTTGGAGAGCAGTATCCGTCCCCAGGGCCTTAGTTTAAGGACTCCTACTCTAATCACAAAAAGAGTCTATCATATAGCATGCTACTTTGCTTATGTCTATTTTGGGAACTCAAGAAGTGCTCAGACACGAATCAGGGAACATGAAAGGCACTGTGACTAATTCAACCAGAGAAGTCTGCTATAGTGGAGCACTTGATGAATCAACCTGAACACAGAATATTATTTGAGAACACAATTCTAGACCACTCTGGCAGACATTATGTCAGATTACACAGAGAAGCCATTGAAATCCACAAGCACCTGGGCAATTTCAACAGAAAGGAGGGAACCATGAAAATGAACAAAATCTGGTTACCATTATTAAAAAAAACCCAAAACACCAGAATCAAGACAGTAAATAAAGAACAAGACCCAGAAACAGGAAAACTCCAGACAGCAAACCATCATGTGCCGGTTAATACCTCCCAAACAGTGCCGGTTAACACCTCCAGGCAACAAAGCCCAGGTTACTGCTATGCAGATACTCTCACTGATTGACTTTACATGCTATTGAGCTTGCTAATTTGTAACAGCCACACTTTCTTTAACAGGCAAGGATTCTATCTCGCACCCCGACAGAATTTATTTATTTATTTATTTAAAACTTTTCTATCCCGATCTTCTCTACCTCCGTAGAGGGACTCAGACCAGCTAACAGCAAAAAGTCAATGCTAACAGTCAAAATCTAAAACATCATACAACAACAGTGAGTTAACAAATACATAAAGGATAAAATACATAAAAGCCATTCGTCAAGATAAAATCATCATGTCCAATTCAGTCCGTATATTGTGGTCAATACATTTGGTCAATTACTGACCTCAGCCATCATTCTGCAAAAGCCTTGTTCCAAATTGTATAGATGTTACAGGGGCAGGCAATTGGATATTATCAGGCCAAAGATTGCTGAATGTTGACTTTGTCCCCAGGATTTTTCTGCAAAGGGTCGGAGTGACCACAATTTCCCCACTTGACCCTAGAAGGAGAGAAATTTAGCATGTCAGTCAAATGTTAATTATTATCTCAAATCGGTAATAAAACAACATCCTCATAAACTTACCTTTAAATAAACTTACCTTTAAAGATACTCAAGATGAGCCAAATCCCTGCCCTGCCCTGCCCTGGCTTTGCCTCGGTCCTTACCTCCACTTGCGCCTCTGAGTGACCACAATTTCCCCACTTGACCCTAGAAGGAGAGAAATTAAGCATGTCAGTCAAATGTTAATTATTATCTCAAATTGGTAATAAAACAACATCCTCATAAACTTACCTTTAAATAAACTTACCTTTAAAGATACTCAAGATGAGCCAAATCCCTGCCCTGCCCTGCCCTGGCTTTGCCTCGGTCCTTACCTCCACTTGCGCCTCTGAGTGACCACAATTTCCCCACTTGACCCTAGAAGGAGAGAAATTAAGCATGTCAGCCAAATGTTAATTATTATCTCAAATTGGTAATAAAACAACATCCTCATAAACTTACCTTTAAATAAACTTACCTTTAAATAAACTTACCTTTAAAGATATTTTTGTTTTGTTTTTTGTTTTTGGGAAGTGAAATGGGTGAATACGACATATTGAATTTTGGCATGTTGCTTCCTAAGATTTGGGTCATTTATTTAAGAGCCCCCAAATCACAAGAAGCACTTGTCACCTGGCCAGTTCCACAAATTCGGCAGTGGCATCGGCAGCAGCCAAGCAGGCAGAGGCGACTCTTTCAGGAAATGGCTCCGCACAAAGCCTCAGAACCAGAACTTCAAAGGACAAAGGTCCAGGAAAAGAAGCTCCACAGGCGGCCACAGCAGGAGCCTCTGGTCCTACCAAGGCAGAAGAGCCAGCATTCCTCACCCCCATGGCCCAAGTCCACAGAGGAGAAGCTTCGCCATGTTGGATTTGCTCACCAGCTGGCCAAGGTTGAAGAGGCTGAACTGAGGAGGCAGCAGTCCTTCCTGCCGAAGCTGCCTCTGAATGTTGAAGACTGGAGCCCAGGGAAAGCTATTCCCCTGCCTCGAGCAGGTCCACGGCTTCCTCCAGCAAAAACTTTGAAGCCCTGCCTTCCTGCAGTGCCGCGGCCTCGCCGTCTACCAACGGTGATCTGAAAGAGATACATTGCGGACCGTGACGGCTCTGACCGATAGGCAACTCTTTGGTGGACGATGTATCCATCTTAGCAAAAGGAGGCAATTTTGCTGTTACCAGCACAATCCCAATAAAAAACATCACTGCCAATCTTGCATGAGTGGTTGATCATCCCCCTAGGAAGAAGCGGCAGAAGTTAGAGGGTAAAAGCCGCAGAACCCAGGACCCTCCCCAACAGACACCCTCCCCCTCTGATATCACTATGCCTACCTCCCCCTCCCTCCCCCTTCTCCTCCTCTGCTTCCTTCTGATGTTGCAATGTCTCCCCGGGCGACTGAACTGTTACTGCCTCTCAGCTTCATCAGTGCTTTCTCAGGCCTCCTTGTGCCCTCAGTCTCTGCCTCATCACTGCCCTGCCCTGCCCTTCCTTTTGCCTCTGTCCTTGCCTCCACTTGCGCTTCCTGGTATTTGTGTTCAGTTTTTGTTTATTGGTTTGCATTTTCTAGTAGTAGTATTTCTTATTTGTTTTTTATTGTTAGATTTGTTTGCATCTTTTATAGAACGTTTGTTCGTTGTTCTTGTTATTGAGTGTGTTGCTTTTTGTGGAAACCTGAAAAAATATTATTTATTTATAATTTTTTTGGTTTGTTTATATATTTTATTGAGTGTTTGTTAATTGTTTTTGTTATTAAGTGTGTTGTATTTTGAATCTATTTATTGATAGTGTATGTTATTTATTCTTATTATTAAGTTTGTTATTTTGAATATTAATTATTTTTGTTTTGTTTCTGAAATACAGACTAAACCACCCCCATGGCCCAAGGCCATGGAGAAGAAGCATCTTCATGTTGGGTTTGCCCACCGGCTGGCCAAGGTGGAAGAAGCCGAAGTAAGGAGGCACCACTCTTTCCTGCAAAAGCTGCCTCCAAATGGAGAGCAGTGGATCCCAGGAAAGACGATTCCCCTGCCTCCAGCTAAGCCAGTGACACAGCCTTGCCTTGTATTTATTATTTATTTTTATAATTGTTTGGTTTATTTGTATCTTTTATAGAGTATTTGTTAATTGTTTCTGTTATTGAGTGTGTTGTTTTTTAAAAAAAAATATTGGCTGATAGTGTTTGTGATTAATTAGAAATGGCATTTTCCTTCTCCCAATTTTGGAAAATTCCTGAAAAACAGATCGGGACAGAATTTTCCCGAATTGCACACCCCTAACATAAACCCATGTTGGAAAGCATGATCTCTGACATTGTATATGTTGTGGAAATTCAATAAAATACTTCTGTTAAAAAGGAAAAAGTGGAAAAAATAAAAACGGAAAGAGAAAAACGTCTCTTTTAAAATGTGTATTTATTAGAACTCTTTCAAAATAACATAAAAACAGGGGGAACATATCAGTGTATAGGAAAGTAGGAGATATAGGTGGGAAGTGGTTGCAGGGAGGTATAGGGAGTAGGTAAGGGAGGGTAGGATGGGGGTAGGATTGGAGCAAAGGATTGGATTTGGGTTGGGAAGGTTAGGGTGATGAGGGGCTTAGGTTGGGGTAGGAAAGTCTGGTTTGTCTTCCAGAGAATTGATCAATTTTCTTATTTTTTAGTATTTCTTAGGTGTTGTTGGAAGGTGTCATAAAAAAGGGCTAGTAGCAAATCCCAAGACCAGTGGAGGTAAAGAGAAAGATCCACAGCAGGAGCCCCCCACCAACCCAAGACTGAAAAGCCAAAGGTCACCATGCCCATGGCCCCAATCCATGGAGAATAGGGATCTTTGTGCTGGGTTTGCCTACCGGTTGGCCAAGGTAGAAGAGACCGAAGTAAGGAGGCAGCAGTCCTTCCTGCAGAAACTGCCTCCAAATGGAGAGCAGTGGATCCCAGGAAAGACGATTCCCCTGCCTCCAGCTAAGCCAGTGACACAGCCTTGCCTTGTATTTATTATTTATTTTTATAATTGTTTGGTTTATTTGTATCTTTTATAGAGTATTTGTTAATTGTTTCTGTTATTGAGTGTGTTGTTTTTTAAAAAAATATATTGGCTGATAGTGTTTGTTATTTATTCTTATTAAGTGTGTTAGAGTTTTGAATATTTATTTTTATTTTGTTTCTGAAATACAGACTAAACCACCCCCATGGCCCCAGGCCATGGAGAAGAAGCATCTTCATGCTGGGTTTGCGCACCGGCTGGCCAAGGTGGAAGAAGCCGAAGTAAGGAGGCACCAGTCTTTCCTGCAAAAGCTGTCTCCCAAAGGAGAGCAGTGGATCCCATGAAAGATGATTCCCCTGCCTCCTGTTGTCAAACACTAGGAACCCAAAACTCATGACTGAGGGGTCCTGATGGATGATCACGAAGGATCCCATAAACCAAAATCAAATAATAATTGTTTTCCCTTTCCCAGCCCTGTTCATGTCCCTTACACACTCACTCCTCTCCTCCTGGCTGGTTGCATCCTAAATAACGATGGCCTGGGACCCAACCCTTCTGCCCAATAATGAATCAATCTCCTCCTGCCTGAGAGCCCATCAAGACAGACACCTATGGCAGTGTCTTTGGACTTCATCAGAAAGAGCTGGGGGAAATGGCGGAAAGTGGGGCAAATTGTGTTCTTTGCATGTAGAATCATCTTCTTCATGTGGGCTTCTGTAACATACTGGCCTACTGTGCAGGCCTGGTGTTTGGTTCCTTAACAGCCAAAAACCAAGCAGCCATTTTCTTAGCTCAGAGCTGAAGGAGCGGAGCCAGCAGGCAGCCTTTAGGGTATATGGTGCCACCTGATTGGTCAATAGCCTTGGAGGAAGAAAGTGGGCGGAGCTAAGACAAGACGAGTAGACGAATTAAACATTTTAAGTCAGTTAGGATTTTGGATTTTGAAACTGTAGGAAGAAGGAAGGTTTGGGTTAGAAGTAAAAGTTCAGCTTGTGTTATATTCTTAAATAGTTACTTTGAGGAAGAACGATTGTTTTAAACAGACAGGAATCTGACATTTCACCGTCGGAAGCCCCTGGGGCAAAGTCCCACTCTCAGATTAAAAGGAAGGCAAAGATAGCAGTCTCCCTTTAAAGAAGCCTCCTGGCATGCCAGCCCCATGTCCCTTTCCACCATTCTCTCCCCAGGACACACCCCCCCAACAGACCCTCCTCCCCTTCTGATGTCACGATTTCTCCCCCTCCACCCCCTTTTGCCTCCTGATGTCACAATGTCTTCCCAGGGGACAAAACTTGCCTCCTTCCGACCTCAGCCTCTACCTCATCGCTGCCTTTCCCTTTTCTTGAATTTATTAATTGGTAGAGTTTGTTATTTATGCATATTCTCATTATTATGCTGGCTTGAGGGTCCCCAAACCAGCTTTTCTCTATGAATTGCTTCTCTTCAGTATCAAGCTTCAACCTGCATTATATTTCTTGTGTAGTACCATCGAATTGTGCCGTTTTGTAAACTGCCATGAGTCGCCCTCGGGCTGAGAATGGCGGTATAGAAGCGTAGTAAATAAATAAACAAATAAATACCACCTTCAATAATATTTTGGATAAATTATTAGGGGAAGTTAAGATTAACATTAATAAAATGGAAGATAGAGAATGGCATGAAAAATGAACAAAATCTGGTTACCAGTATTAAAAAACAAAACACCAAAGTCAAGACAGTAAATAAAGAACAACGCTCAGAAACATCAGACAGCAAACCATCAAGTGCCGATTAACACCTCCCAAACAGAGGATGCCTCCATGCAACAAAGCCATGTTACCTCTATGTAGATACTCTCACTGATTGACTTTACATGATATGGAGCTTGCTAATTTGTAATATTCACACTTGCTTTAACGGAAAAGGGTTTCATCTCCTGCACTGACAGAACCTTTGCAGATGCCTGCTACAGATGCAGTGGAAACATCAGGAGAGAATGCAACTGGGACATGGCCATACAGGCCAAAAAACTCATAGCAACACAGTGATTCCAGCCATGAAAGCTTTCTACAACACATTACACTTCTAGTGCCATATATCCCTGTTGCAAAGAGTAGGTGACATGACTAGCCTATCCTTGTGCAAGCATCACTTTTTTGTCACAGGAACAATGGTTTCTGGAATTTGTATGGATGTTACAGGGGCAGGCAATTGGATATCATCAGGCCAAAGACTGCATTTTTCAGTTCTTTGGACTCAGGCTTTTTTTGTTTTGTTTTGAAGGGATTTATACAAATCCTCATCTGATCAAATAGGACAGATGGCAAATGGGCTTGAAATGGCAACTGTGTACCCTAGAGATGGGGTCTAGGGGGTATTCACGGAAGACTATTGTTATCTCGAGGAGGCAAGCTAGGTGGGGTACACGGTCCTCCCATTTTTCTATACCCATTGCCCCTTTAAAAAAAATCCCTAAAGGAACGAAATCTGCTTTACAGGGAACATTGAAATTTTTCTTCCTTTCTTATGCCTACTTTCATTGTTAAGAGTGAATTGGGATGGAATTAGAGGGCGTACAGCTGGCTGATGTAAAACGGATGTGATTAATTAGAAATGGCATTTTCCTTCTCCCAATTTTGGAAAATTCCTGAAAAACAGATCGGGACAGA
This sequence comes from Anolis sagrei, assembly GCF_037176765.1. Lineage (NCBI taxonomy): Eukaryota > Metazoa > Chordata > Lepidosauria > Squamata > Anolidae > Anolis > Anolis sagrei. Next base: position 714,214 of record NW_027118836.1, read on the forward strand.
ATTTTCCCGAATTGCACACCCCTAACATAAACCCATGTTGGAAAGCATGATCTCTGACATTGTATATGTTGTGGAAATTCAATAAAATACTTCTGTTAAAAAGGAAAAAGTGGAAAAAATAAAAACGGAAAGAGAAAAACGTCTCTTTTAAAATGTGTATTTATTAGAACTCTTTCAAAATAACATAAAAACAGAGGGAACATATCCGTGTATAGGAAAGTAGGAAATATAGGTGGGAAGTGGTTGCAGGGAGGAATAGGGAGTAGGTAAGGGAGGGTAGGATGGGGGTAGGATTGGAGCAAAGGATTGGATTTGGGTTGGGAAGGTTAGGGTGATGAGGGGCTTAGGTTGGGGTAGGAAAGTTTGGTTTGTCTTCCAAAGAATTGATCAATTTTCTTATTTTTTAGTATTTCTTAGGTGTTGTTGGAAGGTGTCATAAAAAAGGGCTAGTAGCAAATCCCAAGACCAGTGGAGGTAAAGAGAAAGATCCACAGCAGGAGCCCCCCACCAACCCAAGACTGAAAAGCCAAAGGTCACCACGCCCATGGCCCCAATCCATAGAGAATAGGGATCTCTGTGCTGGATTTGCCTACCGGTTGGCCAAGGTAGAAGAGACATAAAAGTAAGGAGGCAGCAGTCCTTCCTGCAGAAACTGCCTTCAAGTGCTGAGCAATGGAGCCCAGCAAAGATTATTTCCCCTTTAAAATATATTTATTGATAGTGTTTGTTATTTCTTCTTATTCTCATTATTATTTTTGTCTATTTTTAGAAATTCTAAGGAGAAAGGTCCAACCAGCGGAGGAAAAGAAAAAGATCCACAGCAGGAGCCCCCCACCAACTCAAGACTGAAAAACCAAAGGTCACCACCCCCACGGCCCCAGTCCATGGAGAATAGGGATCTCCGTACTGTGTTTTGACACCAGCTGGCCAAGGCTGAAGAGCCCGAAGTAAGAAGGCAACAGTCTTTCCTGCTTAAGCTGCCTCCGAGTGGAGCCCAGCAAAGATTATTCCCTTTTTTGAATATATTATGTTTGTTATTGATTCTTATTCTCATTATTATTTTTGTCTATTTTTAGTAAATTGATTTTTAGTATTTGTAGAGTTTTGAATATTCATTGTTTTGATTTATTTAAGGGGCCTTGAATGGGAAGACACCTCCATCCCCTGGCCAGTGTGGCCCATCCATCTGCAACACCAGTGACCGAGCAGACAGTGGTATCCCATGTGGGAAGTCGCTGCACACAAAGCTGCACAAGAAGAAATTCTAAGGAGAAAGGTCCAAGACCAGCGGAGGAAAAGAGGAAGATCCACAGCAGGAGCCCTCCACCAACTCAAGACTGAAAAGCCAATGGTCACCACCCCCACGGCCCTAGTCCATGGAGAATAGGGATTTCCGTAGTGTGTTTGCACACTGGCTGGCCAAGGTTGAAGAGCCCGAAGTAAGGAGGCAGCAGCCTTCCTGCTTAAGCTGCCTCCGAGTGGTGCCCAGCGAAGATTATTCCCTTTTTTGAATATATTATGTTTGTTATAGATTCTTATTCCCATTATTATTTTTGTCTGTTTTTAGTAAATTTATTTGTAGTATTTGTTAGAGTTTTGAATATTCATTGTTTTCTTTTGTTTCTGAAATATAGAATACATTTATTTCATTTTTTTTAGTTTTATTCATTTTTTGTATTTATTAAATTAAATATAAATATAATAAACTGAAGGTATGTATGTGTCAATGTCTGTGGTTCCCACTTCCAGAGATGCCCCTGACCCCCACTGATTATAGATCAGGACCAGGTTTGACACAGACCCCATATGACCAACAGAAAATACTAGAGAGGTGTTTTTTTTGGGGGGGGGGGGGCTTGACATGTTCTTTGAGAAGTATCAAGGATGTCAACTGACCTTTGCAAATTTCCAACTGAACATTGCTTGACAAACTCTCCCTCTTACCTGGAATCGGGGGGGGGGGGGGGGAGGTAAAGGAAACACTGAGCAGAATGTTGGGCTGATTATCTAGCTCCTGAGCTGCCAGTCAATGAAATCCCACAAGGGGCTAATAAACTCTGTAAGTAAATTGTGAAAATGTGTTGGGCACCAGCAAGAAATTACATCAGACTGCTTAGAAAAACAACCCTGTACTGAATATTCCTTTGTCATCAGCCCTCCAAAATATTTTATCTACTTGCTTTTTTAAAAAAGTGAAAATATGCCTGCACAGTCTTGGCCTAGTATAATGTTGTGGGTGGATAGTTTGACATGGGAGGTTGTCCACTATTTCGGACAGGCTTGTGTGTCAAGGTGTCTTTCCACTTCTTTGTACAAACTTGCTGTTTTAACTATTACTACTGTGAAGGAGTAGAATTTTCATTATGATTTGATGAGCTAACAGTGTTAACAAGGACATTTGTTAAGGGAATGAACAAAACTATCTAGTAGAAGTTTTTTCCTCCCTCTTGGATGCATGCTATGTGCCTTCAAGTTGTCTGTTGACTTACGGTGACCCCATGAATTTCACAAGGTTTTCTTAGGAAAGGAATACTCAGAGGTGATTTTGCCAGTTCCTACCTCTGGAATATAGCTGAACTTCAAACTTTTTAGCATTCATATTAAATATAGCTTCACTTTAACCTTTTTATAATCCACATTTTATCCCATGATATCACGATTGTGCCATATTCGTCATAATCACCACTATCCTCATCACCACCTAACATCTTCACTATCACAGATGCAAGGTTGTTGGCTTCAAAGCAGGCTGTGACTTCCATGTGCATTTACTATGGTCTAAAGTCATACCAGGGAGTCCCCGGTGGTGCAATGGGTTAAACCGCTGAGCTGTTGAGCTTGTCGACCGAAAGGTCGCAGGTTTGAATCCGGGGAGCGGCGTGAGCTTCTGCTGTCAGCCCCAGCCTTTGCCAACCTAGCAGTTTGAAAACATGCAAATGTGAGTAGATCAATAGGTACCTCTCAGGTGGGAAGTTAATGGCGCTCCATGCAGTCATGCTGGCCACATGACCTTGGAGGTGTCTAAGGACAATGCCGGCCTCTTCGGCTTAGAAATGGAGATGAGCACCACACTCCAGAGTCGGACATGACTGGACTTAATGTCAGGGGAAAACCTTGACCTTTACCCTTAAAGTCATACCAACAATTAAAATAAAACAACAATCAGGACCCAGATATGGTAACATAGTCCAAATATAAATTTGTAAATATAAGCCCCTTTTATAACACTGGAACAAGGGTCATTAGTCCCAAAACAATTTGCCAACTTCTAGACAGGTTTTTGTACAGAAGTGTATCACTGTGGGAAGAGTGCCACGGTCATGATTCTCTTGCCTCTGCTCTTCCAGGCGGCCGCCGCAGCGCTCAAGACCCTCTTCCTCTTCCTCTGAGGAAGAAGAAGAAAGGGGAGATGAGAAGAAGGGGAAAGTGGGAGAGACTGAAACAGGGAGAAAGAGAAAGAGCTTGAGTGGGAGACAGACAGAACAAAAGGAGCTCTGCGTTAGCAGCTAAGACTGATTCCACTGAGAGGGAGGTCTCCTCCTTGGCAGGCCAGATAAATGCCCTCAGCGGGCCACATCTAGCCCCCAGGCTGCAGTTTGAGGACCCCTGTTCTCATGGGAGCATTCCTAAAAAAAGAAAGGCAAAGGCTTACTTCTTGTAATAAACAGCATTACAAATCACCTAACCTGGGCATTGCAGTTATTGGTTTAGAAAGTATCTCTTTGGGTTTGGAGACCGCCATTTTTCCTGGGGTTGAGATCTCCATTTTGGAATCTCCCCTGCCTCCTTCAGTAGAGAAAAGAGCCTCAGATGTGCTGTTGGTCAGGCAGGTAGCTCTGAAAAACCATTGTGAAAACAATTGAGTTATAGATAGGTTAATTGAGAATTGAGTAACTGAATTATATAGATAGAAAGATAGAAGCATATTGAGATAATATTGAGTACTGAGATATAGAGAAGCCTATTGAGATACTATAGATATTGAGAAAAGAAATTGAGTTATTGAGAAATAGAGAGAAATAGTTATTGAGTACTATTGAGCATTACTTCATCTCCAACGCTAACCTTGAGCTTAGATAGTGGAAGACCTGTTCTTTCTAACCATAGCAGCTCAGGGTTAGGGTGAAAGTCCCAGGATTTTTTCTACCATTTGGGTAAAAGTTGCCTCAGTAACTGAAGGAAAAGGAAAGAAAGATCATCTCTATGGTTTCTCAGATTGACTGTTTGTGTTGTAACTTCTTCAAGCTGTGCCAAGTCCGCTAAGGACTTGGGAAATAAATATTCTGTTTGATGTTCCAAACCTGAAGTGGCCTCAGTTGCTGAGAATTTTTGAGCCTCTAAAGAAAGACCCCCCCCCCCCCCCGCAGTCCTTCCAGATAAAGAGAGAAGCACATCTTTGTTTTAATTTTATAGTGTCTAGGTGTGACGGCACAACCTGAGCTAGACAAAAAAGGAACAAAATGGTTTAAAAGCTAGCATAGCATAGTTTTTGGAAGATGTCATTTCACAAGGACTTTAGCCTCCTCTACCAAGGAGCGCTGGTACATGTGAAATGAAAAATCTATTGAAATGGCTTAGTCCTCGTAATGAAGGCTGTTTTTCCCTATGGTTCTTTCTCTCTCTATTATTGTCATTTGGGTTAAAGCCTTTATAGTCCTGAGTATTTCCTCTTCATCTTCCTTGAAGTATTCTACACATATTAATAAAATTATGTTTATATCCATGGAATGATTTTCTTCTCCACTAGCCAAGAAGCGGTCATTTGTGACAATGAGAGGATCATGATTAAGAAAAATAAATTTCCAATTATTACAAGTCCCAGAATCCATGTCTATAGAGAAAACCTTGCTTGCCAAGGACTGCTGCTGCAAGAGAAAGAATGATTATTCTCTGCGTTCCTTGTTCAGTCAGACAAGCAGGTGCACTCCCTCACTCCCTAAAATTCTTTCAGCCATGGGTAAGCAAACTTGCAGATAGATAAGCCACAGCTCAGGGTCAGACATTTCAACAGAATCATTCATAGGCTTTGACGTTAGAAACAGAAGAACCAACCAGAAGTTGCTTACGTGTTGTTTTTACCAGTTTGATATAAAAACTTGTTAAGTGCGCCACAAAGGGGGGGGGGGCAGTTCTTTGTTCTTTGACCTGGATGGTCAAGGAATGTTCATCTCAATGTTGACCAACTTGAAAAAAAGCCTTGTTGAAAAACCAAATCGGAATCTCATCTCCTGCCTGCCCTCTGGGCCCGTCACCCTAGATTCCCAGTCTCTAACAACAACACCGAGAAGGTCATTACTTCAAGGGTTTCTTGTGAAGTCAAATGTGGTTAGATTTCTTTTGAGAAGTGAAAACGAAAACCTTCCCCAAATTAAGGAGGTCCCCAATCTTCATTCCTCTTTTGAGTTCGTTTATGGAACTAATGGACTCGTAGGGTTTGACCAGCTGAAATGTTGGGACGGGTCCTGCAGAGAGGCTAAAATGGCAATCTGAGCTGCTTGTCTTCTCTGTGCCCACTACACCCTTCTGGATTCATGAAACACTAAGAGAAAATGTGGATAATTCATTGCTTTCTTTTCTTCCTAGCTGAATTTATGCTGGCTTGAGGGTTTTCTCTAGGAATTGCTTCTCTTCGGTATCAAGCTTTAACCTGCATTATAGTTCCTGTGTAGAACCGCCTTCAGTGAAATTTTGGATAAATAATTAGGAGAAATTAAGATTAATATTATTATTATGAAAAATAGAGTAGAGGATAATTTATTAGTGAAATAATTACATGGAGGTATTGTGTAAACCTCTGTGTCTTGAAGATTGGAGGGAGGGTGAATGGGACAAAGCAAGATTGTGAATTGCGATTTGCTGCTGTACTGTGACATGGTACAAAATCTGGAAGTTCAATAAATATTACTATTGAAAAATAAAAGTAAAAAAGAAAGACAGGATTCTTCCTAAGTGACTATGGCCTGGCATCCAACCCTTCTGTTCAATAATGAATTATTCTCCTCCTGCCTGAGGGCCCATCAAGACAGGCACCTATGGCAGTGTCTTTGGACTACATCAGAAAGAGTTGGGGAAAATGGGGGAAATTGTGTTCTTTGCATGTAGAATCATCTTCTTTGTGTGGGCTTCTGTAACCTACTGGCCTACTGTGCAGGGCTGTAGTTTGGTTCCTTAAAGGCCAAAAGCCAAGCAGCCATTTTCTTAGCTCAGAGCTGAGGGAGCAGAGCCAGCAGGCAGCCTTTAGGGTATGTGGCGCCACCTGATTGGTCAATAGCCTTGGACGAAGAAAGTGGGTGAAACTAAGACAAGGCCAGGAGAAAAAGGAACAATTTTAAGTCAATTAGGCAGCGTGTATTAAACTTTAAGAAAAATAAAGGGGACAGAATCCTCTACAGTTGAGTGACACATAGTGCCAGGCATGTAGCGGGGGGGGGGGGGGGGGCTTGTGGGGCTTCAGCCCCCCCCCCCCCCCCAAGATTCTCATGGTGATCCGCGAGAAGGCCTTACTGGTACATGATTTAAACTGTTATGTTTATTCATATCATGATCTGATCACCATTCTCAATATATCCCTTATGTATGGGGGCATTGGGGTAACGATATAAAAGGGTAGACCCTCTTTCACTCAGACTCAGCCCCCCCGAACCAAACTCAGCCGCCCCCCCCCAAAAAAAAAAAACAAAATCCTGGCTATGAGCCTGCATAGCGCGCTATTCCTAACAGCTATTAGGGTAACTGTTACGGCTTCCATCTTTAAAGAAGATGGAGAATTTATTTACCCCCATCACACACGGTCACCTCTTCTTGCCTCTAGCTCAGCTATCCATCCCAAAGCATCATTCTTAAGACAGACACCACTCTTTTAACTTTCTTCTCAATCCTGTTACACTAGAGGAGATCCAAGGCACCATTCTAACTTTCTAAATATTACATTAAATATAAATATAATAAAAGTGAATGTATGCATCTATGTATGTATGTGACAATGTCTGTGGTTCCCACTTCCAGAGATGACCGTGACTCCCACCGATTATGGATCAGGACCAGGTTTGGCACACAGAACCCACACGACCAACAGAAAATATTAGAGGGGTTTTTTGGGGGGAGAGGGGATTGACCTTGATTTTGGGGAGTTGTAATTCAACCGCATCCAGAGAGCACTGAACCCAGCCACTGACAGATCTGGACCAAACTTGGCACACAGACCCAATGTGGCCAACTGTGAATCCTGATATTGGATAATCACTGGTCACATCACCAAGTGGAGGATTATGAGTTGTTAGGATCATAACCTATTGCATTAGGACCAATTGGGAAAACCACAATCTTTCAATCTTTTGAGAAAAGAAATGGTGTCCACATGGTTTATGCTTGGCAAATGGTTTTGAACTCTTGGATTGATTTCCTAGTGACTCGTAACAATTAACAATGAACGGCGCTCCATGTAGTCATGCCGACCACATGACCTTGGAGGTGTCTACGGACAATGCTGGCTCTTCAGTTCTTCAGTTTAGAAATGGAGATGAGCACTACACCCCAGAGTCAGACATGACTGGACTTAATGTCACCTTTACCTTTACCTTAACAATTAGGAACAGAGAATATGCCAATACACAAAGCATATATATATATATATATATATATATATATATAGTAGATCTGCAGAAGTATTATATAATACTCAAAATATATCTAATCTCCCATAAATGTCTTGTACCTATTTCATGCTCTCAGAAGACAAAATTCAAGTTAGATTTCTTTAAAATAGCTTGTTTTATTCACAACTTAGAATCATAGACTTGGAAGAGACCTCATGGGCCATCCAGTCAAACCCCCTGCCAAGAAACAGGAAAACTGCATTCAAAGCACCCCCCCCCCCCCCACAGATAGCCTCTGTTTAAAAGCTTCCAAAGAAGGAGCCTCCACCATACTCCGGGGCAGAGAGTTCCACTGTTGAACAGCTCTCACAGTCTTCCTAATGTTCAGATGGAATCTCCTTTCTTGTAGAACCGCCGTCAGTGAAATTTTGGATAAATAATTAGGGGAATTCAAGATTAACATTAATATTATGAAAAATAGAGTAGAGGATAATTCATTAGAGGTAATTACATGGAAGTATTGTGTAAACCTCTGTGTCTTGAAGATTGGAGGGAGGGTGGATGGGACAAAGCAAGATTGTGGATTGCGATTTGTTGCTGTACTGTGACATGGTACAAAATCTGGAAGTCCAATAAATATTACTATTGAAAAATAAAAGTAAAAGAGAAAGACAAGTTTCTTCCTAAGTGACTATGGCCTGGCATCCAACCCTTCTGTTCAGTAATGAATTAATCTCCTCCTGCCTGAGGGCCCATCAAGACAGGCACCTATGGCAGTGTCTTTGGACTACATCAGAAAGAGTTGGGGAGAATGGGGGAAATTGTGTTCTTTGCATGTAGAGTCATCTTCTTTGTGTGGGCTTCTGTAACCTACTGGCCTACTGTGCAGGGCTGTAGTTTGGTTCCTTAAAGGCCAAAAGCCAAGCAGCCATTTTCTTAGCTCAGAGCTGAGGGAGCAGAGCCAGCAGGCAGCCTTTAGGGTATGTGGCGCCACCTGATTGGTCAATAGCCTTGGAGGAAGAAAGTGGGTGAAACTAAGACAAGGCCAGGAGAAAAAGGAACAATTTTAAGTCAATTAGGCAGCGTGTATTAAACTTTAAGAAAAATAAAGGGGACAGAATCCTCTACAGTTGAGTGACACATAGTGCCAGGCATGTAGCCGGGGGGGGGGGCTTGTGGGGCTTCAGCCCCCCCCCCCCCCCGCCCCCCGAAATTCTCATGGTGGTCCGCGAGAAGGCCTTACTGGTACATGATTTAAACTGTTATGTTTATTCATATCATGATCTGATCACCATTCTCAATATATCCCTTATGTATGGGGGTATTGGGGTAACGATACAAAAGGGTAGACCCTCTTTCACTCAGACTCAGCCCCCCCGAACCAAACTCAGCCCCCCCCCCCAAAAAAAACAAAACAAAATCCTGGCTATGAGCCTGCATAGTGCGCTATTCCTAACAGCTATTAGGGTAACTGTTACGGCTTCCATCTTTAAAGAAGATGGAGAATTTATTTACCCCCATCACACACGGTCACCTCTTCCTGCCTCTAGCTCAGCTATCCATCCCAAAGCACCGTTCTTAAGACAGACACCACTCTTTTAACTTTCTTCTCAATCCTGTTACACTAGAGGAGATCCAAGGCACCATTCTAACTTTCTAAATATTACGTTAAATATAATAAAAGTGAATGTATGCATCTATGTATGTATGTGACAATGTCTGTGGTTCCCACTTCCAGAGATGACCGTGACTCCCACCGATTATGGATCAGGACCAGATTTGGCACACAGAACCCACATGACCAACAGAAAATATTAGAGGGGTTTTTTTGGGGAGAGGGGATTGACCTTGATTTTGGGGAGTTGTAATTCAACCGCATCCAGAGAGCACTGAACCCAGCCACTGACAGATCTGGACCAAACTTGACACACAGACCCAATTTGGCCAACTGTGAATCCTGATATTGGATAATCACTGGTCACATCACCAAGTGGAGGATTATGAGTTGTTAGGATCATAACCTATTGCATTAGGACCAATTGGGAAAACCACAACCTTTCAATCTTTTAAGAAAAGAAATGGTGTCCACATGGTTTATGCTTGGCAAATGGTTTTGAACTCTTGGACTGATTTCCTAGTGACTCTTAACAATTAACAATGAACGGCGCTCCATGCAGTCATGCCGACCACATGACCTTGGAGGTGTCTACGGACAATGCTGGCTCTTCAGTTTAGAAATGGAGATGAGCACTACACCCCAGAGTCAAACATGACTGGACTTAATGTCACCTTTACCTTTACCTTAACAATTAGGAACAGAGAATATGCCAATACACAAAGCATATATATATATATATATATATAGTAGATCTGCAGAAGTATTATATAATACTTAAAATATATCTAATCTCCCATAAATGTCTTGTACCTATTTAATGCTCTCAGAAGACAAAATTCAAGTTAGATTTCTTTAAAATAGCTTGTTTTATTCACAACTTAGAATCATAGACTTGGAAGAGACCTCATGGGCCATCCAGTCCAACCCCCTGCCAAGAAACAGGAAAACTGCATTCAAAGCATCTCCCACAGATAGCCGTTCAGCCTCTGTTTAAAAGCTTCCAAAGAAGGAGCCTCCACCATACTCCGGGGCAGAGAGTTCCACTGTTGAACAGCTCTCACAGTCTTCCTAATGTTCAGATGGAATCTCCTTTCTTGTAGAACCGCCGTCAGTGAAATTTTGGATAAATAATTAGGGGAATTCAAGATTAACATTAATATTATGAAAAATAGAGTAGAGGATAATTCATTAGAGGTAATTACATGGAAGTATTGTGTAAACCTCTGTGTCTTGAAGATTGGAGGGAGGGTGGATGGGACAAAGCAAGATTGTGGATTGCGATTTGTTGCTGTACTGTGACATGGTACAAAATCTGGAAGTCCAATAAATATTACTATTGAAAAATAAAAGTAAAAGAGAAAGACAAGTTTCTTCCTAAGTGACTATGGCCTGGCATCCAACCCTTCTGTTCAGTAATGAATTAATCTCCTCCTGCCTGAGGGCCCATCAAGACAGGCACCTATGGCAGTGTCTTTGGACTACATCAGAAAGAGTTGGGGAGAATGGGGGAAATTGTGTTCTTTGCATGTAGAGTCATCTTCTTTGTGTGGGCTTCTGTAACCTACTGGCCTACTGTGCAGGGCTGTAGTTTGGTTCCTTAAAGGCCAAAAGCCAAGCAGCCATTTTCTTAGCTCAGAGCTGAGGGAGCAGAGCCAGCAGGCAGCCTTTAGGGTATGTGGCGCCACCTGATTGGTCAATAGCCTTGGAGGAAGAAAGTGGGTGAAACTAAGACAAGGCCAGGAGAAAAAGGAACAATTTTAAGTCAATTAGGCAGCGTGTATTAAACTTTAAGAAAAATAAAGGGGACAGAATCCTCTACAGTTGAGTGACACATAGTGCCAGGCATGTAGCCGGGGGGGGGGGGCTTGTGGGGCTTCAGCCCCCCCCCCCCCCCCGCCCCCCGAAATTCTCATGGTGGTCCGCGAGAAGGCCTTACTGGTACATGATTTAAACTGTTATGTTTATTCATATCATGATCTGATCACCATTCTCAATATATCCCTTATGTATGGGGGTATTGGGGTAACGATACAAAAGGGTAGACCCTCTTTCACTCAGACTCAGCCCCCCCGAACCAAACTCAGCCCCCCCCCCCAAAAAAACAAAACAAAATCCTGGCTATGAGCCTGCATAGTGCGCTATTCCTAACAGCTATTAGGGTAACTGTTACGGCTTCCATCTTTAAAGAAGATGGAGAATTTATTTACCCCCATCACACACGGTCACCTCTTCCTGCCTCTAGCTCAGCTATCCATCCCAAAGCACCGTTCTTAAGACAGACACCACTCTTTTAACTTTCTTCTCAATCCTGTTACACTAGAGGAGATCCAAGGCACCATTCTAACTTTCTAAATATTACGTTAAATATAATAAAAGTGAATGTATGCATCTATGTATGTATGTGACAATGTCTGTGGTTCCCACTTCCAGAGATGACCGTGACTCCCACCGATTATGGATCAGGACCAGATTTGGCACACAGAACCCACATGACCAACAGAAAATATTAGAGGGGTTTTTTTGGGGAGAGGGGATTGACCTTGATTTTGGGGAGTTGTAATTCAACCGCATCCAGAGAGCACTGAACCCAGCCACTGACAGATCTGGACCAAACTTGACACACAGACCCAATTTGGCCAACTGTGAATCCTGATATTGGATAATCACTGGTCACATCACCAAGTGGAGGATTATGAGTTGTTAGGATCATAACCTATTGCATTAGGACCAATTGGGAAAACCACAACCTTTCAATCTTTTAAGAAAAGAAATGGTGTCCACATGGTTTATGCTTGGCAAATGGTTTTGAACTCTTGGACTGATTTCCTAGTGACTCTTAACAATTAACAATGAACGGCGCTCCATGCAGTCATGCCGACCACATGACCTTGGAGGTGTCTACGGACAATGCTGGCTCTTCAGTTTAGAAATGGAGATGAGCACTACACCCCAGAGTCAAACATGACTGGACTTAATGTCACCTTTACCTTTACCTTAACAATTAGGAACAGAGAATATGCCAATACACAAAGCATATATATATATATATATATATAGTAGATCTGCAGAAGTATTATATAATACTTAAAATATATCTAATCTCCCATAAATGTCTTGTACCTATTTAATGCTCTCAGAAGACAAAATTCAAGTTAGATTTCTTTAAAATAGCTTGTTTTATTCACAACTTAGAATCATAGACTTGGAAGAGACCTCATGGGCCATCCAGTCCAACCCCCTGCCAAGAAACAGGAAAACTGCATTCAAAGCATCTCCCACAGATAGCCGTTCAGCCTCTGTTTAAAAGCTTCCAAAGAAGGAGCCTCCACCATACTCCGGGGCAGAGAGTTCCACTGTTGAACAGCTCTCACAGTCTTCCTAATGTTCAGATGGAATCTCCTTTCTTGTAGAACCGCCTTCAGTGAAATTTTGGATAAATAATTAGGGGAATTCAAGATTAACATTAATATTATGAAAAATAGAGTAGAGGATAATTCATTAGAGGTAATTACATGGAGGTATTGTGTAAACCTCTGTGTCTTGAAGATTGGAGGGAGGGTGGATGGGACAAAGCAAGATTGTGGATTGCGATTTGTTGCTGTACTGTGACATGATACAAAATCTGGAAGTCCAATAAATATTACTATTGAAAAATAAAAGTAAAAGAGAAAGACAAGATTCTTCCTAAGTGACTATGGCCTGGCATCCAACCCTTCTGTTCAGTAATGAATTAATCTCCTCCTGCCTGAGGGCCCATCAAGACAGGCACCTATGGCAGTGTCTTTGGAATACATCAGAAAGAATTGGGGAAAAAGGGGGAAATTGTGTTCTTTGCATGTAGAATCATCTTCTTTGTGTGGGCTTCTGTAACCTACTGGCCTACTGTGCAGGGCTGTAGTTTGGTTCCTTAAAGGCCAAAAGCCAAGCAGCCATTTTCTTAGCTCAGAGCTGAGGGAGCAGAGCCAGCAGGCAGCCTTTAGGGTATGTGGCGCCACCTGATTGGTCAATAGCCCTGGAGGAAGAAAGTGGGTGAAACTAAGACAAGGCCAGGAGAAAAAGGAACAATTTTAAGTCAGTTAGGCAGCGTGTATTAAACTTTAAGAAAAATAAAGGGGACAGAATCCTCTACAGTTGAGTGACACATAGTGCCAGGCATGTAGCCGGGAGGGGGGGGGGCTTGTGGGGCTTCAGCCCCCCCCCCCCCGAAATCCTTATGGTGGTCCGCGAGAAGGCCTTACTGGTACATTATTTAAACTGTTATGTTTATTCATATCATGATCTGATCACCATTCTCAATATATCCCTTATGTATGGGGGTATTGGGGTAACGATACAAAAGGGTAGACCCTCTTTCACTCAGACTCAGCCCCCCCCCCCCGAACCAAACTCAAAAAACACCCCAGAGTCAGACATGACTGGACTTAATGTCACCTTTACCTTTACCTTAACAATTAGGAATAGAGAATATCCCAATACACAAAGCATATATATATGGCAGATCTTCAGAAGTATTATATAATACTCAAAATATATCTAATCTCCCGTAAATGTCTTGTACCTATTTCATGCTCTCAGAAGACAAAATTCAAGTTAGATTTCTTTAAAATAGCTTGTTTTATTCACAACTTAGAATCATAGACTTGGAAAAGACCTCATGGGCCATCCAGTCCAACCCCCTGCCAAGAATCAGGAAAATTGCATTCAAAGCATCCCCAACAGATAGCCGTTCAGCCTCTGTTTAAAAGCTTCCAAAGAAGGAGCCTCCACCACACTCCGGGGCAGAGAGTTCCACTGTTGAACAGCTCTCACAGTCTTCCTAATGTTCAGATGGAATCTCCTTTCTTGTAGTTTGAGGCCATTGTTCCACATCCTAGTCTCCAGGGCAGCAGAAAACAAACTTGCTCCCTCTTCCCTATGACTTCTTCTCATGTATGTATACATGGCTATCATGTCTCCTCTCAGCCTTCTCTTCTTCAGGCTAAACATACTTCATGCACTTAAATATACAGGCACATTTCTTGTGAGTTTAAACTTTAAAACATTCTGATTTGTGTCTTTAACTTTCAGTCTTTATCAGTCTCTTTAACACGATACAGCTCTGTACAACTCTCTTCTATAACTGTTTTCAACTGTCAACTTCAATGGTCACTCCTGAACTGTCAACTTTCAAACTGTGTTCTAGGCAGTCCCTGACCTGGTCACATGGTCTGGAGCTCCTTGCACAACGTCAAGAACATACAGTTAGGAAAAGACTGCATGCCAAACAACACATATACACCTCAGTGCATAAAACCACATATTATATACAGACAGGAGGCTTGAGAAGGTTCCCTATTGCCAACAACTGGTGGGGTTCGACGAGGATTGACGCACAATTTTGGAAATTGTAGTTCACCGATAGCATAGTTTTTGGGAGATGTCATTTCACAAGGACTTTAGCCTCCTCTGCCAAAGAATGCGGGTGCATAAAAAATGAAAAAAAATATTATAATGGCTTATTCCTCGTAATGAAGGCTGTTTTTCCTGATGGTTCTTTCTTTGGGTTGTTTTGGGTTTTTTGGGCTATATGGCCATGTGCTAGAAGCATTCTCTCCTGACGTTTTGCCTGCATCTATGGCAAGCATCCTCAGAGGTTGTGAGGTCTTGTGAGGTTCTTTCTTCATTATTCTCATCTAGATTAAAGCCTTTATAATCCTGAGTATTTCCTCTTCGTCTTCCTTGAAGTATCCCACAAATATTAATAAAAATATTTTTACATCCATAGATTGATTTTCTTCTCCACAAGCTAAGAGGCAGTCATTTGTGACAACACAGAAAAGGTTTTTATTTCAAGAGCTCCTTCATAAGTTTGATTTATTTTGAGAAGTGAAAATGAAAACCTTCCCCAAATTAAGGAGGTCCCCAATCTTCATTCTACCTTTTTGATCATTTATGGAGCTAATGGACTCTTAGGGCCTGACCAGCTGAAATGTTGGGACGGGTTCTGCAGAGAGGCTAAAACGGCAATCTGAGCTGCTTGTCTTCTCTGTGCCCACTACACCCTTCTGGATTCATGAAACACTAAGAGAAAATGTGGATAATTCATTGCTTTCTTTTCTTCCTAGCTGACTTTATGCTGGCTTGAGGGTTTTCTCTAGGAATTGCTTCTCTTCCGTATCAAGCTTTAACCTGCATTATAGTTTCTGTGTAGAACCGCCTTCAGTGAAATTTTGGATAAATAATTAGGGGAATTCAAGATTAACATTAATATTATGAAAAATAGAGTAGAGGATAATTCATTAGAGGTAATTACATGGAAGTATTGTGTAAACCTCTGTGTCTTGAAGATTGGAGGGAGGGTGGATGGGACAAAGCAAGATTGTGGATTGCGATTTGTTGCTGTACTGTGACATGGTACAAAATCTGGAAGTCCAATAAATATTACTATTGAAAAATAAAAGTAAAAAAGAAAGACAAGATTCTTCCTAAGTGACTATGGCCTGGCATCCAACCCTTCTGTTCAATAATGAATTAATCTCCTCCTGCCTGAGGGCCCATCAAGACAGGCACCTATGGCAGTGTCTTTGGACTACATCAGAAAGAGTTGGGGAAAATGGGGGAAATTGTGTTCTTTGCATGTAGAATCATCTTCTTTGTGTGGGCTTCTGTAACCTACTGGCCTACTGTGCAGGGCTGTAGTTTGGTTCCTTAAAGGCCAAAAGCCAAGCAGCCATTTTCTTAGCTCAGAGCTGAGGGAGCAGAGCCAGCAGGCAGCCTTTAGGGTATGTGGCGCCACCTGATTGGTCAATAGCCTTGGAGGAAGAAAGTGGGTGAAACTAAGAGAAGGCCAGGAGGGAAAAAAACAATTTTAAGTCAGTTAGTAGTTTGCATTTTGAAAATGTAGGAATAAGGAGGGTTTGGGTTAAAAGTGGAAGCTCAGCTTGTGTCATATTTTTAAATAATTACTTCGAGGAAGAACTGTTGTTTTTACCAGACCCTGGTGATTGGGCTGTTTGTAGTTAAGGAACTGTTTTATGGAAGGCTCAAAGTTTCTTGGGTATTATTATTATTATTATTAAACTTTATTTGTATCCTGCTAGCATCTCCCGAAGGATTCGATGTGGCTTACAACAAGGCCTCAATACACAACATAACAATACACCTAAAGCAAAATAAAACATTTAAAGCAGTATTAAAACAACAAAACCACAAGCAATAAACAATACATCAAACAGGATAAAACTAGGCCGGGCCAGAGTAAAGGGTACAGGATCAAAAATTGCTGATGTGACAGGTGATATGTAAGGATTATAGGGCAAGTGCAGTGCGTAGTGTTCGGCAATCTTAATTCTAATAAAGCGCTTCTGGGACTTGGTATTGGAGACTTGGTATTGGTATTTAAAGTTTTTGACTGGAACCTGCCATTCAAGCTCTGAAGTACTTCTGAAGCCTCAATGCTCTGTACCAATATTACTACAACCATAAACTTTGGTGCCTATTCTAAATAAGTAAATAAACATCTTTCTTTGTTTATACCAAACAAAAGTCTCTGAGTGTCACATACAAGCTACACATATTAGGAGGTAGCCTATTGAAATGTTCTGTATTTGATGGCAGTGTGTATTAAAACTAAAGAAAAATAAAGGGAAGTGAATCCTCATCAGTGAGTAACACATTGTGCGATATTCCTAACAGCTATTAGGGCATCAGTTACAGCTTCCATCTTTAAAGAAGATGGAGAATTTATGTACCTCCATCACACAGGATCACCTCTTCCTGCCTCTAGCTCAGCTATCCATCCCAAAGCACCATTATGAAGACAGACTCCACTCTTTTACTTTTCTTCTCCATCCTGTTACACTAGAGGAGATCCAAGGCACCATTCTAACTTTGGACTAAATTGGACTAAATTCTCAGACATGTTAGATGACATGATCACCAGATTGGACTAAATTCTCAGACATGTTAGATGACATGATCACCAGATTGGACTAAATTCTCAGACATGTTAGATGACATGATCACATCGGTCCGCCAATCCCTGAGGAATACAAGCATTTTATTGAAATAGTGAAAACCCGCATACCCACCCAAAAGACCCCCTTCCCCTCTGATGTCACAATGCCTCCCCCTCCCTTCTTCTCCTCTTCCTCCTTCTGATGTTGCAATGACTCCCCAGGCAACTGAACTGTTTCTGCCTCTCAGCCTCTTCAGTGCTTTCTCTTGCCTCCCTCTGCCCTCAGTCTCTGCCTCATCGTTGCCCTGCCTTTCGTCTCTGTCCTTATCTCATCTTGCGCTTCTCGGTATTTGTGTTCAGTTTTTGTTTATTGGTATACTTTTATATATATATATATATATATATATATATAATTTTATTAGATTTTCCATAATACAATGAAAGTCTGGGAACAATAGCAATATAGAAAGAGAGGAAAAAGAGAAAAAAAGAGAAAAAAAGAATGAAAATTAGAAATAAAAAATGACAAATGACAAAAATGAAAAATAATGAAAAATACAAAAATACAAAAAAGAAAAAGTAAAAAAGAAAATTGACTTCCATTCCATCATCTTGGTTAGTGTCCTTTTATTATTAAAAATATTCCTTGAAAAATAAATGTCTATTGCAGTGGTTCTCAACCTGGGGGTCGGGACCCCTGAAGAGGTCACGAGGGGGTGTCAGAGGGGTCGCCAAAGACCATCACAGACAATAGTTTCTGTTGGTCATGGGACTTCTGTCTGGCCTAATTCTATTGTTGGTGGGCGTCAGAATGCTCTTTGGTAGTAGGTGAACTATAAATCCCAGCAACTGCAACTCCCAAATGTCAAGGTCTATGTTCCCTGAACCACCCCAGTGTTCACATTTGGGCATTTTGAATATTCGTGCCAAGTTTGATCCAGATCCATCATTGAGTCCACAGTGCTCTCTGGATGTAGGCAAACTCTAAAACCCAAGGTCAATGCCCACCAAACCCTTCCAGTATTTTCTGTTGGTCATGGCAGTTCTGTGTTGCAAGATTGGTTCAAGTCCATTGTTGGTGTAGTTCAGAATGCTCTTTGAATGTAGGTGAACTATAAATCCCAGCAACTACAACTCCCAAATGACAAAATCAATCCTCCCATCCCAGCCCCACCAGCATTCAAATTTAGGCATATTGGGTGTTTGTGCCAAATTTGGTCCAGTGCATGAGAATACATCCTGCATATCAGATATTTACATAACGATTCATAACAGTAGCAAAATTACAATTATGAAGTAGCAATGAAAATAATTTAATAGCTGGGGGTCACCACAACATGAGGAACTGTATTAAGGGGTCGTGGCATTTTCGCAATTTCGCAATTTCTCCAGGTAGCTGTGGAGAGGGTCCCAATTTGTTCTTTTTAAAGTATTGCCTGTATTTTTCTTCAGCAAAAAAGTCAATTCATCCATGTCCATAATTTCCCTGATTTTCTCTATCCACTCTTCTATAGGTGGATTTAATTCTTGCTTCCATTCTCTTGCAAAGATAATTCTGGTGGCATTTGTAATAAATGTAAAAAGGTTATCTTCTTGTTCATTTAATTGTAGGTCTAAATCTGTAAACCTAATAAATAATACTCCGTTTTTTTGTGAACTTTATTTTTAAAATCTTCTGTACTTCTTTGTGTATTTCCGTCCAAAACTTGGATGCTACTTTACATGTCCACCACATATGGAAAAAAGAGCTAAGTTGCTCATGGCATTTCCAACACTTATCTGAGACTGTTTTATACATTTTAGCTCATTGTTTAGGCGTCGTATACCATCTGTGGAATATTTTTATCCAATTTTCTTTTAAATCCATTGCATATGTGTATTTCAGTTTTTTTATTTCACATTTGTTCCCATTCTCTCATTTGAATTGATCTTCTTACATTTTAGCCCATTTAATCATGCAGTTTTTCACCTGTTCTTTTTCGGTTAGCCAAGTAAGTAATATATTATAAATATTGGATATCACTTTCTTTTCCAATTTTAAAATCTTGTCCCAGGTCCCTTCTTCCCAATTGAAGCCCAACTTTTTATCTTGGTTATAATAATTTTAATCTGCATATAATGTGGCCATGTGATATGAGAGAATGTCTGTTTCAGCTCCTCATAAAGTTTTATATTATTCGTATTTATGTTTAACAAATCTCTATAAATTGGCCATCTTCGCCATCCCAAGAGTCTTCTCTGATGTGCTTCCATTGGGGAGACCCATAAAGGTGTTTTGCTATAAAAATATCTTTTGTATTTTTGCCAGACTCTTAACAGAGACGCTCTGACAAAGTGATTTCCAAAATTCTTTTCCTTCATTTCTCTTTCATACCACACGTAGGCATGCCAGCCTACTCTTAGGTCATTCCTTTCTATATTTAAAAAGTCTTCTTTATTCAGTAGAATCCAGTCCTTAATCCATAGCAAAGCTCATGCATCGTGGTAGGCTTTAAAATCAGGAAGCCCCAAGCCACCTCTAGTTTTCTTATCAATTAAATTATCGTATTTTATTCTTGGTCTTTTCCCAGCCCAGATAAATTTTAATATCTCTTTCTTCCATTTTATAAAAATTATTTGACTTCTAATCACTGGTAAATTTTGAAAGAGAAACACCAATTTTGGTAGTAATTTTGGGCGAACAAACTGAAATTAAATCCAGACAAGACAGAGGTACTCCTGGTCAGTCGCAAGGCCGAGCAGGGTATAGGGTTACAGCCTGTGCTGGATGGGGTCGCACTCCCCTTGAAGGCGCAGGTTCGCAGCTTGGGTGTGACCCTGGATTCATCGTTGAGCCAGGATCCCCAGGTTTCAGCGGTGACCAGGGGAGCATTTGCACAGCTTAGGCTCGTGCGCCAGCTGCGCCCGTACCTTGGGAAGTCTGACTTGGCCACGGTGGTACACGCTCTGGTCACATCCCGCCTTGACTACTGCAACGCTCTCTACGTGGGGCTGCCCTTGAAGACGGCCCGGAAGCTTCAGCTAGTCCAGCGCGCGGCAGCCATGCTACTAACAGGAGCGGGGCGCAGGGAGCATACAACGCCCTTGTTGCTCCAGCTCCACTGGCTGCCGATATGCTACCGGGCCCAATTTAAGGTGCTGGTGTTATCCTACAAAGCCCTAAACGGTTCCGGCCCAAAATACCTTTCGGACCGCATCTCGGCCTATGAGCCCACGAGGGCCTTGAGATCGTCTGGGGAGGCCCTTCTCTTGATCCCGCCTGCTTCACAGGCACGTCTGGCGGGGACGAGAGAGAGGGCCTTCTCGGTGGTGGCCCCCCGGCTGTGGAACACCCTCCCTGTTGACATCAGGCAGGCGCCCTCCCTTATGTCTTTTCGTAAGAGCCTAAAGACATGGCTATTTGAGAAGGCATTTAACTGAGTATACATCATCTGATAATGACAACTGAAACGGAATATGGATTACAAGTTTGGTTATGATTTACGATAAGACGAAGCGGATCATTTTTAGTGTAATTATTGTAGTGTGTATTAGTGAGATGTTGTTTTTTCGATGTGCTTTATTGTAAACTGTTTTTTATATATGTTGTACACCGCCATGAGTCGCCCTAGGGCTGAGAATGGCGGTTAATAAATGCAGGAAATAAATAAATAAATAAATAATATATTCACCTTAACTAAAGAAATACGACCTAATAATGCTATATCTTCAGATATTTCCATTTTTGTAAATCCTTTTGTATTTTTTCCACACCACTTCGTAGTTATTCTTTAATAATTGTCCATTCTTAGTCATGATCCATACTCCTAGATAGTTTTTGTTTTTTTTTTACAATTTCCAGACCTGTTGGTCCCTTAATCATGTCCCGTTTCTTCTTCTCCGCTCAAAACTTCCTTCTCTTTTCTGTTCATCTACCCACAAGGTAGATGAACAGATTTTAGTTGCTGTTATTCGAATCACACACAAGCAAGTAGAAAGGAAGAAATCAGAGACGCATCCTGCTCACCATGATGTTGTCTTGAATCCAGACATCAGATCTGCGAGTGCTGTCCTGAAAGAGACAATTATAAAGTACCTAGTGTTGGATTAGGATTGACCAAATGCTTTATTCTATAAGGTTCTTCTGCTCTTTCAGACAGATATTTTTAATTTTTAATGTGTTTTCTGTAATATTTATTTATTTATTTATTTATTTATAGTATTTATATACCGCCTTTCTCACCCCTGGGGGGGGGGGGGGGACTCAAAGCGGTTGGCAGATAAATAATGGCAAGATTCAATGCCTTACGTTGGGCACCGATACGATGCCAATACAAACAATTACAATAGTAAAACCACAATTAAACATAAATCACAATTAAAACAATACATCAACAAGTATTAAAACAATGAAACAGTCTCGTCAGTCGAATCGCCGTTCCAGTCAATGTCCCTCTAAAATGCTACATACATCAACTGTTCGAAGGCCTGGTCCCAGAACCATGATTTTATTTTTTTTCTAAAAGCCTGGAGGGAGGGAGCAGATCTTACCTCATTTGGGAGTGTGTTCCATAGGCGGGGGGCCACAGCCGAGAAGGCCCTGTCTCTCGTCCCCGCCAGACGCATTTGTGCTGTTGACGGGAGCGAAAGCAGGGCCTCTCCAAATGATCTTAGATTACGAGGTGGGATGTACGGGTGGATGCGTTCGGACAAGTAAGCTAGGCCACAACCGTATAGAGCAGTGGTTCTCAACCTTTCTAATGCCGTGACCCCTAAATAAAATTCCTCATGTTGTGGTGACCCCCAACCACATTTTCGTTGCTACTTCATAAGAGTAATTTTGCTACTGTTATGAAATGTAATGTAAATCAATAGGAGCATAGTGTCTAGATCTAAGGAAGTAATGCTACCCCTCTATTCTGCTTTGGTTAGACCACATCTGGAATATTGTGTCCAATTCTGGGCACCACAATTCAAGAGAGATATTGACAAGCTGGAAAGTGTCCAGAGGAGGGCGACTAAAATGATCAAGGGTCTGGAGAACAAGCCCTATGAGGAGCGGCTTAGGGAACTGGGCATGTTTAGCCTGAAGAAGAGAAGGCTGAGAGGAGATATGATAGCCATGTATAAATATGTGAGAGGAAGCCACAGGGAGGAGGGAGCTAGCTTGTTTTCTGCTTCCTTGGAGACTAGGACACGGAACAATGGCTTCAAACTACAAGAAAGGAGATTCCATCTGAACATTAGGAAGAACTTCCTGACTGTGAGAGCCGTTCAGCAGTGGAACTCTCTGCCCCGGAGTGTGGTGGAGGCTCCTTCCTTGGAAGCTTTTAAACAGAGGCTGGATGGCCATCTGTCAGGGGTGATTTGAATGCAATATTCCTGCTTCTTGGCAGGGGGTTGGACTGGATGGCCCATGAGGTCTCTTCCAACTCTTTGATTCTATGATTCTATGATTCTATGAAATGTCTGATATGAAGGATGTATTTCCATTGTTACAAATTGAACATAATTAAAGCATAGTGATTAATCACAAAAACAATATGTTTGGGGGAGTGTGGGCAACGGATGATGGGATGTGAAGTACCTTCAACCAATACAGCTCTGACTTCCAGAGACCACAGAGACACACCCCCCCCCCCCCCAAATACAGACCTGGACCAAACTTGGCCCATAGAACCCTAATGGCCAATAGAAAATACTGGAGGGGGTTGGGGGCAATTGATAGTGAATTATGGGAGAGATAGTCCACCTACATCCAGAGAGCACAGTGAACCCAAATTACTATGGATCTGGACAGAACTTGGCACAAATACTCAGTATGCCCAAATCTGAAGACTGGTGGAGTTTGGGGGAAATAGACCTTGGCATTTGGGACTTGTTGGGGTGTTTAGTTCCCCAGCCATCAAAGAACATTCTGAAATCCAATCACAATTAAATTGGACCAAACTTGAGATGTGTGGAAGGGGCCTGGGTTATCTGGGTCCCCTTCCATACAGCTGCATAAAATACCCACTGAAGTGGATTATCTGGCTGTGTAGACTCAGATAATCCAGTTCAAAGCAGACAATGTGGGATTTCATTCAGCTGTGTGGAAGGGGACTGGGTTATCTGGGGCACCTTCCATACAGCTGCATAAAATACCCACTGAAGTGGATTATCTGACTGTGTGGACACAGATAATCCAGTTCAAAGCAGACAATGTGGGATTTCATTCAGCCATGTGGAAGGGGACTGGGTTATCTGGGTCCCCTTCCATACAGCTGCATAAAATACCCACTGAAGTGGATTATCTGGCTGTGTAGACTCAGATAATCCAGTTCAAAGCAGACAATGTGGGATTTCATTCAGCTGTGTGGAAGGGGACTGGGTTATCTGGGGCACCTTCCATACAGCTGCATAAAATACCCACTGAAGTGGATTATCTGACTGTGTGGACACAGATAATCCAGTTCAAAGCAGACAATGTGGGATTTCATTCAGCCATGTGGAAGGGGACTGGGTTATCTGGGGCACCTTCCATACAGCTGCATAAAATACACACTGAAGTGGATTATCTGACTGTGTGGACACAGATAATCCAGTTCAAAGCAGACAATGTGGGATTTCATTCAGCTGTGTGGAAGGGAACTCTGCAATCAAAGAGCATTCTGAAACCCCAACAGCCATGAAATTGGACTAAACTTGGCACAGAGAACACCCATGAACACAAAGAGAATACTGGGGGCTCTGGGGAAAACAGACCTTGGAGATTGGGAGCTCCCTGGGATTTATAGTTCTCTGCAATCAAAGAGCATTCTGAAACCCCAACAGCCATGAAATTGGACTAAACTTGGCACAGAGAACACCCATGAACACAAAGAGAATACTGGGGGCTCTGGGGAAAACAGACCTTGGAGATTGGGAGCTGCCTGGGATTTATAGTTCTCTGCAATCAAAGAGCATTCTGAAACCCCAACAGCCATGAAATTGGACTAAACTTGGCACAGAGAACACCCATGAACACAAAGAGAATACTGGGGGCTCTGGGGAAAACAGACCTTGGAGATTGGGAGCTGCCTGGGATTTATAGTTCTCTGCAATCAAAGAGCATTCTGAAACCCCAACAGCCATGAAATTGGACTAAACTTGGCACAGAGAACACCCATGAACACAAAGAGAATACTGGGGGCTCTGGGGAAAACAGACCTTGGAGATTGGGAGCTGCCTGGGATTTATAGTTCTCTGCAATCAAAGAGCATTCTGAAACCCCAACAGCCATGAAATTGGACTAAACTTGGCACAGAGAACACCCATGAACACAAAGAGAATACTGGGGGCTCTGGGGAAAACAGACCTTGGAGATTGGGAGCTCCCTGGGATTTATAGTTCTCTGCAATCAAAGAGCATTCTGAAACCCCAACAGCCATGAAATTGGACTAAACTTGGCACAGAGAACACCCATGAACACAAAGAGAATACTGGGGGCTCTGGGGAAAACAGACCTTGGAGATTGGGAGCTCCCTGGGATTTATAGTTCTCTGCAATCAAAGAGCATTCTGAAACCCCAACAGCCATGAAATTGGACTAAACTTGGCACAGAGAACACCCACGAACACAAAGAGAATACTGGGGGCTCTGGGGAAAACAGACCTTGGAGATTGGGAGCTCCCTGGGATTTATAGTTCTCTGCAATCAAAGAGCATTCTGAAACTCCAACAGCCATGAAATTGGACTAAACTTGGCACAGAGAACACCCATGAACACAAAGAGAATACTGGGGGCTCTGGGGAAAACAGACCTTGGAGATTGGGAGCTCCCTGGGATTTATAGTTCTCTGCAATCAAAGAGCATTCTGAAACCCCAACAGCCATGAAATTGGACTAAACTTGGCACAGAGAACACCCATGAACACAAAGAGAATACTGGGGGCTCTGGGGAAAACAGACCTTGGAGATTGGGAGCTGCCTGGGATTTATAGTTCTCTGCAATCAAAGAGCATTCTGAAACCCCAACAGCCATGAAATTGGACTAAACTTGGCACAGAGAACACCCATGAACACAAAGAGAATACTGGGGGCTCTGGGGAAAACAGACCTTGGAGATTGGGAGCTGCCTGGGATTTATAGTTCTCTGCAATCAGAGAGCATTGTGAAACCCCAACAGCCATGGAATTGCACTAAACTTGGCACAGAGAACACCCATGAACACAAAGAGAATACTGGGGGCTCTGGGGAAAACAGACCTTGGAGATTGGGAGCTGCCTGGGATTTATAGTTCTCTGCAATCAGAGAGCATTGTGAAACCCCAACAGCCATGGAATTGCACTAAACTTGGCACAGAGAACACCCATGAACACAAAGAGAATACTGGGGGCTCTGGGGAAAACAGACCTTGGAGATTGGGAGCTGCCTGGGATTTATAGTTCTCTGCAATCAAAGAGCATTCTGAAACCCCAACAGCCATGGAATTGGACTAAACTTGGCACAGAGAACACCCACGAACACAAAGAGAATACTGGGGGCTCTGGGGAAAACAGACCTTGGAGATTGGGAGCTGCCTGGGATTTATAGTTCTCTGCAATCAAAGAGCATTGTGAAACCCCAACAGCCATGGAATTGCACTAAACTTGGCACAGAGAACACCCATGAACACAAAGAGAATACTGGGGGCTTTGGGGAAAACAGACCTTGGAGATTGGGAGCTGCCTGGGATTTATAGTTCTCTGCAATCAAAGAGAATTCTAAAACCCCAACAGCCATGGAATTGCACTAAACTTGGCACAGAGAACACCCGTGAACACAAAGAGAATACTGGGGGCTCTGGGGAAAACAGACCTTGGAGATTGGGAGCTGCCTGGGATTTATAGTTCTCTGCAATCAAAGAGCATTGTGAAACCCCAACAGCCATGGAATTGGACTAAACTTGGCACAGAGAACACCCACGAACATAAAGAGAATACTGGGGGCTCTGGGGAAAACTGACCTTGGAGATTGGGAGCTGCCTGGGATTTATAGTTCTCTGCAATCAAAGAGCATTCTGAAACCCCAACGGCCATGAAATTGGACTAAACTTGGCACAGAGAACACACACGAACACAAAGAGAATACTGGGGGCTCTGGGGAAAACAGACCTTGGAGATTGGGAGCTCCCTGGGATTTATAGTTCTCTGCAATCAGAGAGCATTCTGAAACCCCAACAGCCATGGAATTGCACTAAACTTGGCACAGAGAACACCCATGAACACAAAGAGAATACTGGGGGCTCTGGGGAAAACAGACCTTGGAGATTGGAAGCTGCCTGGGATTTATAGTTCTCTGCAATCAGAGAGCATTGTGAAACCCCAACGGCCATGAAATTGGACTAAACTTGGCACAGAGAACACACACGAACACAAAGAGAATACTGGGGGCTCTGGGGAAAACAGACCTTGGAGATTGGGAGCTCCCTGGGATTTATAGTTCTCTGCAATCAGAGAGCATTCTGAAACCCCAACAGCCATGGAATTGCACTAAACTTGGCACAGAGAACACCCACGAACACAAAGAGAATACTGGGGGCTCTGGGGAAAACTGACCTTGGAGATTGGGAGCTGCCTAGGATTTATAGTTCTCTGCAATCAAAGAGCATTCTGAAACCCCAACAGCCATGGAATTGCACTAAACTTGGCACAGAGAACACCCATGAACACAAAGAGAATACTGGGGGCTCTGGGGAAAACAGACCTTGGAGATTGGGAGCTGCCTGGGATTTATAGTTCTCTGCAATCAGAGAGCATTGTGAAACCCCAACAGCCATGGAATTGCACTAAACTTGGCACAGAGAACACCCACGAACATAAAGAGAATACTGGGGGCTCTGGGGAAAACAGACCTTGGAGATTGGGAGCTGCCTGGGATTTATAGTTCTCTGCAATCAGAGAGCATTGTGAAACCCCAACAGCCGTGGAATTGCACTAAACTTGGCACAGAGAACACCCATGAACACAAAGAGAATACTGGGGGCTCTGGGGAAAACTGACCTTGGAGATTGGGAGCTGCCTGGGATTTATAGTTCTCTGCAATCAAAGAGCATTCTGAAACCCCAACAGCCATGGAATTGCACTAAACTTGGCACAGAGAACACCCATGAACACAAAGAGAATACTGGGGGCTCTGGGGAAAACAGACCTTGGAGATTGGGAGCTGCCTGGGATTTATAGTTCTCTGCAATCAAAGAGCATTCTGAAACCCCAACGGCCATGGAATTGGACTAAACTTGGCACAGAGAACACCCACGAACATAAAGAGAATACTGGGGGCTCTGGGGAAAACAGACCTTGGAGATTGGGAGCTGCCTGGGATTTATAGTTCTCTGCAATCAAAGAGAATTCTAAAACCCCAACAGCCATGGAATTGCACTAACCTTGGCACAGAGAACACCCACGAACATAAAGAGAATACTGGGGGCTCTGGGGAAAACAGACCTTGGAGATTGGGAGCTGCCTGGGATTTATAGTTCTCTGCAATCAGAGAGCATTGTGAAACCCCAACAGCCATGGAATTGGACTAAACTTGGCACAGAGAACACCCATGAACACAAAGAGAATACTGGGGGCTCTGGGGAAAACAGACCTTGGAGATTGGGAGCTGCCTGGGATTTATAGTTCTCTGCAATCAGAGAGCATTGTGAAACCCCAACAGCCATGGAATTGCACTAAACTTGGCACAGAGAACACCCATGAACACAAAGAGAATACTGGGGGCTCTGGGGAAAACAGACCTTGGAGATTGGGAGCTGCCTGGGATTTATAGTTCTCTGCAATCAAAGAGCATTCTGAAACCCCAACAGCCATGGAATTGGACTAAACTTGGCACAGAGAACACCCACGAACACAAAGAGAATACTGGGGGCTCTGGGGAAAACAGACCTTGGAGATTGGGAGCTGCCTGGGATTTATAGTTCTCTGCAATCAAAGAGCATTGTGAAACCCCAACAGCCATGGAATTGCACTAAACTTGGCACAGAGGACACCCATGAACATAAGGAGAATACTGGGGGCTCTGGGGAAAACAGACCTTGGAGATTGGGAGCTGCCTGGGATTTATAGTTCTCTGCAATCAGAGAGCTTTCTGAAACCCCAACAGCCATGGAATTGCACTAAACTTGGCACAGAGAACACCCATGAACACAAAGAGAATACTGGGGGCTTTGGGGAAAACAGACCTTGGAGATTGGGAGCTGCCTGGGATTTATAGTTCTCTGCAATCAAAGAGCATTCTGAAACCCCAACGGCCATGAAATTGGACTAAACTTGGCACAGAGAACACCCACGAACACAAAGAGAATACTGGGGTCTCTGGGGAAAACAGACCTTGGAGATTGGGAGCTGCCTGGGATTTATAGTTCTCTGCAATCAAAGAGAATTCTAAAACCCCAACAGCCATGGAATTGCACTAAACTTGGCACAGAGAACACCCGTGAACACAAAGAGAATACTGGGGGCTCTGGGGAAAACAGACCTTGGAGATTAGGAGCTGCCTGGGATTTATAGTTCTCTGCAATCAAAGAGCATTGTGAAACCCCAACAGCCATGGAATTGGACTAAACTTGGCACAGAGAACACCCACGAACATAAAGAGAATACTGGGGGCTCTGGGGAAAACTGACCTTGGAGATTGGGAGCTGCCTGGGATTTATAGTTCTCTGCAATCAAAGAGCATTCTGAAACCCCAACGGCCATGAAATTGGACTAAACTTGGCACAGAGAACACACACGAACACAAAGAGAATACTGGGGGCTCTGGGGAAAACAGACCTTGGAGATTGGGAGCTCCCTGGGATTTATAGTTCTCTGCAATCAAAGAGCATTGTGAAACCCCAACAGCCATGGAATTGCACTAAACTTGGCACAGAGAACACCCATGAACACAAAGAGAATACTGGGGGCTCTGGGGAAAACAGACCTTGGAGATTGGGAGCTGCCTGGGATTTATAGTTCTCTGCAATCAAAGAGCATTGTGAAACCCCAACAGCCGTGGAATTGCACTAAACTTGGCACAGAGAACACCCATGAACACAAAGAGAATACTGGGGGCTCTGGGGAAAACTGACCTTGGAGATTGGGAGCTGCCTGGGATTTATAGTTCTCTGCAATCAAAGAGCATTCTGAAACCCCAACAGCCATGGAATTGCACTAAACTTGGCACAGAGAACACCCATGAACACAAAGAGAATACTGGGGGCTCTGGGGAAAACAGACCTTGGAGATTGGGAGCTGCCTGGGATTTATAGTTCTCTGCAATCAAAGAGCATTCTGAAACCCCAACGGCCATGGAATTGGACTAAACTTGGCACAGAGAACACCCACGAACATAAAGAGAATACTGGGGGCTCTGGGGAAAACAGACCTTGGAGATTGGGAGCTGCCTGGGATTTATAGTTCTCTGCAATCAAAGAGAATTCTAAAACCCCAACAGCCATGGAATTGCACTAACCTTGGCACAGAGAACACCCACGAACATAAAGAGAATACTGGGGGCTCTGGGGAAAACAGACCTTGGAGATTGGGAGCTGCCTGGGATTTATAGTTCTCTGCAATCAGAGAGCATTGTGAAACCCCAACAGCCATGGAATTGCACTAAACTTGGCACAGAGAACACCCATGAACATAAAGAGAATACTGGGGGCTCTGGGGAAAACAGACCTTGGAGATTGGGAGCTGCCTGGGATTTATAGTTCTCTGCAATCAGAGAGCATTGTGAAACCCCAACAGCCATGGAATTGCACTAAACTTGGCACAGAGAACACCCACGAACACAAAGAGAATACTGGGGGCTCTGGGGAAAACAGACCTTGGAGATTGGGAGCTGCCTGGGATTTATAGTTCTCTGCAATCAGAGAGCATTGTGAAACCCCAACAGCCGTGGAATTGCACTAAACTTGGCACAGAGAACACCCATGAACACAAAGAGAATACTGGGGGCTCTGGGGAAAACTGACCTTGGAGATTGGGAGCTGCCTGGGATTTATAGTTCTCTGCAATCAGAGAGCATTGTGAAACCCCAACAGCCATGGAATTGCACTAAACTTGGCACAGAGAACACCCACGAACACAAAGAGAATACTGGGGGCTCTGGGGAAAACAGACCTTGGAGATTGGGAGCTGCCTGGGATTTATAGTTCTCTGCAATCAGAGAGCATTGTGAAACCCCAACAGCCGTGGAATTGCACTAAACTTGGCACAGAGAACACCCATGAACACAAAGAGAATACTGGGGGCTCTGGGGAAAACTGACCTTGGAGATTGGGAGCTGCCTGGGATTTATAGTTCTCTGCAATCAAAGAGCATTCTGAAACCCCAACAGCCATGGAATTGCACTAAACTTGGCACAGAGAACACCCATGAACACAAAGAGAATACTGGGGGCTCTGGGGAAAACAGACCTTGGAGATTGGGAGCTGCCTGGGATTTATAGTTCTCTGCAATCAGAGAGCATTGTGAAACCCCAACAGCCATGGAATTGCACTAAACTTGGCACAGAGAACACCCACGAACATAAAGAGAATACTGGGGGCTCTGGGGAAAACAGACCTTGGAGATTGGGAGCTGCCTGGGATTTATAGTTCTCTGCAATCAGAGAGCATTGTGAAACCCCAACAGCCGTGGAATTGCACTAAACTTGGCACAGAGAACACCCATGAACACAAAGAGAATACTGGGGGCTCTGGGGAAAACTGACCTTGGAGATTGGGAGCTGCCTGGGATTTATAGTTCTCTGCAATCAAAGAGCATTCTGAAACCCCAACAGCCATGGAATTGCACTAAACTTGGCACAGAGAACACCCATGAACACAAAGAGAATACTGGGGGCTCTGGGGAAAACAGACCTTGGAGATTGGGAGCTGCCTGGGATTTATAGTTCTCTGCAATCAAAGAGCATTCTGAAACCCCAACGGCCATGGAATTGGACTAAACTTGGCACAGAGAACACCCACGAACATAAAGAGAATACTGGGGGCTCTGGGGAAAACAGACCTTGGAGATTGGGAGCTGCCTGGGATTTATAGTTCTCTGCAATCAAAGAGAATTCTAAAACCCCAACAGCCATGGAATTGCACTAACCTTGGCACAGAGAACACCCACGAACATAAAGAGAATACTGGGGGCTCTGGGGAAAACAGACCTTGGAGATTGGGAGCTGCCTGGGATTTATAGTTCTCTGCAATCAGAGAGCATTGTGAAACCCCAACAGCCATGGAATTGGACTAAACTTGGCACAGAGAACACCCATGAACACAAAGAGAATACTGGGGGCTCTGGGGAAAACAGACCTTGGAGATTGGGAGCTGCCTGGGATTTATAGTTCTCTGCAATCAGAGAGCATTGTGAAACCCCAACAGCCATGGAATTGCACTAAACTTGGCACAGAGAACACCCATGAACACAAAGAGAATACTGGGGGCTCTGGGGAAAACAGACCTTGGAGATTGGGAGCTGCCTGGGATTTATAGTTCTCTGCAATCAAAGAGCATTCTGAAACCCCAACAGCCATGGAATTGGACTAAACTTGGCACAGAGAACACCCACGAACACAAAGAGAATACTGGGGGCTCTGGGGAAAACAGACCTTGGAGATTGGGAGCTGCCTGGGATTTATAGTTCTCTGCAATCAAAGAGCATTGTGAAACCCCAACAGCCATGGAATTGCACTAAACTTGGCACAGAGGACACCCATGAACATAAGGAGAATACTGGGGGCTCTGGGGAAAACAGACCTTGGAGATTGGGAGCTGCCTGGGATTTATAGTTCTCTGCAATCAGAGAGCTTTCTGAAACCCCAACAGCCATGGAATTGCACTAAACTTGGCACAGAGAACACCCATGAACACAAAGAGAATACTGGGGGCTTTGGGGAAAACAGACCTTGGAGATTGGGAGCTGCCTGGGATTTATAGTTCTCTGCAATCAAAGAGCATTCTGAAACCCCAACGGCCATGAAATTGGACTAAACTTGGCACAGAGAACACCCACGAACACAAAGAGAATACTGGGGTCTCTGGGGAAAACAGACCTTGGAGATTGGGAGCTGCCTGGGATTTATAGTTCTCTGCAATCAAAGAGAATTCTAAAACCCCAACAGCCATGGAATTGCACTAAACTTGGCACAGAGAACACCCGTGAACACAAAGAGAATACTGGGGGCTCTGGGGAAAACAGACCTTGGAGATTAGGAGCTGCCTGGGATTTATAGTTCTCTGCAATCAAAGAGCATTGTGAAACCCCAACAGCCATGGAATTGGACTAAACTTGGCACAGAGAACACCCACGAACATAAAGAGAATACTGGGGGCTCTGGGGAAAACTGACCTTGGAGATTGGGAGCTGCCTGGGATTTATAGTTCTCTGCAATCAAAGAGCATTCTGAAACCCCAACGGCCATGAAATTGGACTAAACTTGGCACAGAGAACACACACGAACACAAAGAGAATACTGGGGGCTCTGGGGAAAACAGACCTTGGAGATTGGGAGCTCCCTGGGATTTATAGTTCTCTGCAATCAAAGAGCATTGTGAAACCCCAACAGCCATGGAATTGCACTAAACTTGGCACAGAGAACACCCATGAACACAAAGAGAATACTGGGGGCTCTGGGGAAAACAGACCTTGGAGATTGGGAGCTGCCTGGGATTTATAGTTCTCTGCAATCAAAGAGCATTGTGAAACCCCAACAGCCGTGGAATTGCACTAAACTTGGCACAGAGAACACCCATGAACACAAAGAGAATACTGGGGGCTCTGGGGAAAACTGACCTTGGAGATTGGGAGCTGCCTGGGATTTATAGTTCTCTGCAATCAAAGAGCATTCTGAAACCCCAACAGCCATGGAATTGCACTAAACTTGGCACAGAGAACACCCATGAACACAAAGAGAATACTGGGGGCTCTGGGGAAAACAGACCTTGGAGATTGGGAGCTGCCTGGGATTTATAGTTCTCTGCAATCAAAGAGCATTCTGAAACCCCAACGGCCATGGAATTGGACTAAACTTGGCACAGAGAACACCCACGAACATAAAGAGAATACTGGGGGCTCTGGGGAAAACAGACCTTGGAGATTGGGAGCTGCCTGGGATTTATAGTTCTCTGCAATCAAAGAGAATTCTAAAACCCCAACAGCCATGGAATTGCACTAACCTTGGCACAGAGAACACCCACGAACATAAAGAGAATACTGGGGGCTCTGGGGAAAACAGACCTTGGAGATTGGGAGCTGCCTGGGATTTATAGTTCTCTGCAATCAGAGAGCATTGTGAAACCCCAACAGCCATGGAATTGCACTAAACTTGGCACAGAGAACACCCATGAACATAAAGAGAATACTGGGGGCTCTGGGGAAAACAGACCTTGGAGATTGGGAGCTGCCTGGGATTTATAGTTCTCTGCAATCAGAGAGCATTGTGAAACCCCAACAGCCATGGAATTGCACTAAACTTGGCACAGAGAACACCCACGAACACAAAGAGAATACTGGGGGCTCTGGGGAAAACAGACCTTGGAGATTGGGAGCTGCCTGGGATTTATAGTTCTCTGCAATCAGAGAGCATTGTGAAACCCCAACAGCCGTGGAATTGCACTAAACTTGGCACAGAGAACACCCATGAACACAAAGAGAATACTGGGGGCTCTGGGGAAAACTGACCTTGGAGATTGGGAGCTGCCTGGGATTTATAGTTCTCTGCAATCAGAGAGCATTGTGAAACCCCAACAGCCATGGAATTGCACTAAACTTGGCACAGAGAACACCCACGAACACAAAGAGAATACTGGGGGCTCTGGGGAAAACAGACCTTGGAGATTGGGAGCTGCCTGGGATTTATAGTTCTCTGCAATCAGAGAGCATTGTGAAACCCCAACAGCCGTGGAATTGCACTAAACTTGGCACAGAGAACACCCATGAACACAAAGAGAATACTGGGGGCTCTGGGGAAAACTGACCTTGGAGATTGGGAGCTGCCTGGGATTTATAGTTCTCTGCAATCAAAGAGCATTCTGAAACCCCAACAGCCATGGAATTGCACTAAACTTGGCACAGAGAACACCCATGAACACAAAGAGAATACTGGGGGCTCTGGGGAAAACAGACCTTGGAGATTGGGAGCTGCCTGGGATTTATAGTTCTCTGCAATCAAAGAGCATTCTGAAACCCCAACGGCCATGGAATTGGACTAAACTTGGCACAGAGAACACCCACGAACATAAAGAGAATACTGGGGGCTCTGGGGAAAACAGACCTTGGAGATTGGGAGCTGCCTGGGATTTATAGTTCTCTGCAATCAAAGAGAATTCTAAAACCCCAACAGCCATGGAATTGCACTAACCTTGGCACAGAGAACACCCACGAACATAAAGAGAATACTGGGGGCTCTGGGGAAAACAGACCTTGGAGATTGGGAGCTGCCTGGGATTTATAGCTCTCTGCAATCAAAGAGCATTCTGAAACCCCAACGGCCATGGAATTGGACTAAACTTGGCACAGAGAACACCCACGAACATAAAGAGAATACTGGGGGCTCTGGGGAAAACAGACCTTGGAGATTGGGAGCTGCCTGGGATTTATAGTTCTCTGCAATCAAAGAGCATTCTGAAACCCCAACGGCCATGGAATTGCACTAACCTTGGCACAGAGAACACCCACGAACATAAAGAGAATACTGGGGGCTCTGGGGAAAACAGACCTTGGAGATTGGGAGCTGCCTGGGATTTATAGTTCTCTGCAATCAAAGAGCATTGTGAAACCCCAACAGCCATGGAATTGGACTAAACTTGGCACAGAGAACACCCACGAACATAAAGAGAATGCTGGGGGCTCTGGGGAAAACTGACCTTGGAGATTGGGAGCTGACTGGGATTTATAGTTCTCTGCAATCAAAGAGCATTCTGAAACCCCAACGGCCATGAAATTGGACTAAACTTGGCACAGAGAACACACACGAACACAAAGAGAATACTGGGGGCTCTGGGGAAAACAGACCTTGGAGATTGGGAGCTCCCTGGGATTTATAGTTCTCTGCAATCAAAGAGCATTGTGAAACCCCAACAGCCATGGAATTGCACTAAACTTGGCACAGAGAACACCCATGAACACAAAGAGAATACTGGGGGCTCTGGGGAAAACTGACCTTGGAGATTGGGAGCTGCCTGGGATTTATAGTTCTCTGCAATCAAAGAGCATTCTGAAACCCCAACAGCCATGGAATTGCACTAAACTTGGCACAGAGAACACCCATGAACACAAAGAGAATACTGGGGGCTCTGGGGAAAACAGACCTTGGAGATTGGGAGCTGCCTGGGATTTATAGTTCTCTGCAATCAAAGAGCATTCTGAAACCCCAACGGCCATGGAATTGGACTAAACTTGGCACAGAGAACACCCACGAACATAAAGAGAATACTGGGGGCTCTGGGGAAAACAGACCTTGGAGATTGGGAGCTGCCTGGGATTTATAGTTCTCTGCAATCAAAGAGCATTCTGAAACCCCAACAGCCATGGAATTGCACTAAACTTGGCACAGAGAACACCCACGAACACAAAGAGAATACTGGGGGCTCTGGGGAAAACAGACCTTGGAGATTGGGAGCTGCCTGGGATTTATAGTTCTCTGCAATCAAAGAGCATTCTGAAACCCCAACAGCCATGAAATTGGACTAAACTTGGCACAGAGAACACCCATGAACACAAAGAGAATACTGGGGGCTCTGGGGAAAACAGACCTTGGAGATTGGGAGCTCCCTGGGATTTATAGTTCTCTGCAATCAAAGAGCATTCTGAAACCCCAACAGCCATGAAATTGGACTAAACTTGGCACAGAGAACACCCACGAACACAAAGAGAATACTGGGGGCTCTGGGGAAAACAGACCTTGGAGATTGGGAGCTCCCTGGGATTTATAGTTCTCTGCAATCAAAGAGCATTCTGAAACCCCAACAGCCATGAAATTGGACTAAACTTGGCACAGAGAACACCCATGAACACAAAGAGAATACTGGGGGCTCTGGGGAAAACAGACCTTGGAGATTGGGAGCTGCCTGGGATTTATAGTTCTCTGCAATCAGAGAGCATTGTGAAACCCCAACAGCCATGGAATTGGACTAAACTTGGCACAGAGAACACCCATGAACACAAAGAGAATACTGGGGGCTCTGGGGAAAACAGACCTTGGAGATTGGGAGCTGCCTGGGATTTATAGTTCTCTGCAATCAGAGAGCATTGTGAAACCCCAACAGCCATGGAATTGCACTAAACTTGGCACAGAGAACACCCACGAACACAAAGAGAATACTGGGGGCTCTGGGGAAAACAGACCTTGGAGATTGGGAGCTGCCTGGGATTTATAGTTCTCTGCAATCAAAGAGCATTCTGAAACCCCAACAGCCATGAAATTGGACTAAACTTGGCACAGAGAACACCCATGAACACAAAGAGAATACTGGGGGCTCTGGGGAAAACAGACCTTGGAGATTGGGAGCTCCCTGGGATTTATAGTTCTCTGCAATCAAAGAGCATTCTGAAACCCCAACAGCCATGAAATTGGACTAAACTTGGCACAGAGAACACCCACGAACACAAAGAGAATACTGGGGGCTCTGGGGAAAACAGACCTTGGAGATTGGGAGCTCCCTGGGATTTATAGTTCTCTGCAATCAAAGAGCATTCTGAAACCCCAACAGCCATGAAATTGGACTAAACTTGGCACAGAGAACACCCACGAACACAAAGAGAATACTGGGGGCTCTGGGGAAAACAGACCTTGGAGATTGGGAGCTCCCTGGGATTTATAGTTCTCTGCAATCAAAGAGCATTCTGAAACCCCAACAGCCATGAAATTGGACTAAACTTGGCACAGAGAACACCCATGAACACAAAGAGAATACTGGGGGCTCTGGGGAAAACAGACCTTGGAGATTGGGAGCTGCCTGGGATTTATAGTTCTCTGCAATCAAAGAGCATTCTGAAACCCCAACAGCCATGAAATTGGACTAAACTTGGCACAGAGAACACCCATGAACACAAAGAGAATACTGGGGGCTCTGGGGAAAACAGACCTTGGAGATTGGGAGCTGCCTGGGATTTATAGTTCTCTGCAATCAGAGAGCATTGTGAAACCCCAACAGCCATGGAATTGGACTAAACTTGGCACAGAGAACACCCATGAACACAAAGAGAATACTGGGGGCTCTGGGGAAAACAGACCTTGGAGATTGGGAGCTGCCTGGGATTTATAGTTCTCTGCAATCAGAGAGCATTGTGAAACCCCAACAGCCATGGAATTGCACTAAACTTGGCACAGAGAACACCCATGAACACAAAGAGAATACTGGGGGCTCTGGGGAAAACAGACCTTGGAGATTGGGAGCTGCCTGGGATTTATAGTTCTCTGCAATCAGAGAGCATTGTGAAACCCCAACAGCCATGGAATTGCACTAAACTTGGCACAGAGAACACCCATGAACACAAAGAGAATACTGGGGGCTCTGGGGAAAACAGACCTTGGAGATTGGGAGCTGCCTGGGATTTATAGTTCTCTGCAATCATAGAGCATTCTGAAACCCCAACAGCCATGGAATTGGACTAAACTTGGCACAGAGAACACCCACGAACACAAAGAGAATACTGGGGGCTCTGGGGAAAACAGACCTTGGAGATTGGGAGCTGCCTGGGATTTATAGTTCTCTGCAATCAAAGAGCATTGTGAAACCCCAACAGCCATGGAATTGCACTAAACTTGGCACAGAGGACACCCGTGAACATAAGGAGAATACTGGGGGCTCTGGGGAAAACAGACCTTGGAGATTGGGAGCTGCCTGGGATTTATAGTTCTCTGCAATCAGAGAGCTTTCTGAAACCCCAACAGCCATGGAATTGCACTAAACTTGGCACAGAGAACACCCATGAACACAAAGAGAATACTGGGGGCTCTGGGGAAAACAGACCTTGGAGATTGGGAGCTGCCTGGGATTTATAGTTCTCTGCAATCAAAGAGAATTCTAAAACCCCAACAGCCATGGAATTGCACTAAACTTGGCACAGAGAACACCCATGAACACAAAGAGAATACTGGGGGCTCTGGGGAAAACAGACCTTGGAGATTGGGAGCTGCCTGGGATTTATAGTTCTCTGCAATCAAAGAGAATTCTAAAACCCCAACTGCCATGGAATTGCACTAAACTTGGCACAGAGAACACCCACGAACACAAAGAGAATACTGGGGGCTCTGGGGAAAACAGACCTTGGAGATTGGGAGCTGCCTGGGATTTATAGTTCTCTGCAATCAAAGAGCATTCTGAAACCCCAACAGCCATGAAATTGGACTAAACTTGGCACAGAGAACACCCATGAACACAAAGAGAATACTGGGGGCTCTGGGGAAAACAGACCTTGGAGATTGGGAGCTGCCTGGGATTTATAGTTCTCTGCAATCAAAGAGCATTCTGAAACCCCAACAGCCATGAAATTGGACTAAACTTGGCAGAGAGAACACCCATGAACACAAAGAGAATACTGGGGGCTCTGGGGAAAACAGACCTTGGAGATTGGGAGCTCCCTGGGATTTATAGTTCTCTGCAATCAAAGAGCATTCTGAAACCCCAACAGCCATGAAATTGGACTAAACTTGGCACAGAGAACACCCACGAACACAAAGAGAATACTGGGGGCTCTGGGGAAAACAGACCTTGGAGATTGGGAGCTCCCTGGGATTTATAGTTCTCTGCAATCAAAGAGCATTCTGAAACCCCAACAGCCATGAAATTGGACTAAACTTGGCAGAGAGAACACCCATGAACACAAAGAGAATACTGGGGGCTCTGGGGAAAACAGACCTTGGAGATTGGGAGCTCCCTGGGATTTATAGTTCTCTGCAATCAAAGAGCATTCTGAAACCCCAACAGCCATGAAATTGGACTAAACTTGGCACAGAGAACACCCACGAACACAAAGAGAATACTGGGGGCTCTGGGGAAAACAGACCTTGGAGATTGGGAGCTGCCTGGGATTTATAGTTCTCTGCAATCAAAGAGCATTCTGAAACCCCAACAGCCATGGAATTGCACTAAACTTGGCACAGAGAACACCCATGAACACAAAGAGAATACTGGGGGCTCTGGGGAAAACAGACCTTGGAGATTGGGAGCTGCCTGGGATTTATAGTTCTCTGCAATCAAAGAGCATTCTGAAACCCCAACAGCCATGGAATTGGACTAAACTTGGCACAGAGAACACCCATGAACACAAAGAGAATACTGGGGGCTCTGGGGAAAACAGACCTTGGAGATTGGGAGCTGCCTGGGATTTATAGTTCTCTGCAATCAAAGAGCATTGTGAAACCCCAACAGCCATGAAATTGGACTAAACTTGGCAGAGAGAACACCCATGAACACAAAGAGAATACTGGGGGCTCTGGGGAAAACAGACCTTGGAGATTGGGAGCTCCCTGGGATTTATAGTTCTCTGCAATCAAAGAGCATTCTGAAACCCCAACAGCCATGAAATTGGACTAAACTTGGCACAGAGAACACCCACGAACACAAAGAGAATACTGGGGGCTCTGGGGAAAACAGACCTTGGAGATTGGGAGCTCCCTGGGATTTATAGTTCTCTGCAATCAAAGAGCATTCTGAAACCCCAACAGCCATGAAATTGGACTAAACTTGGCAGAGAGAACACCCATGAACACAAAGAGAATACTGGGGGCTCTGGGGAAAACAGACCTTGGAGATTGGGAGCTCCCTGGGATTTATAGTTCTCTGCAATCAAAGAGCATTCTGAAACCCCAACAGCCATGAAATTGGACTAAACTTGGCACAGAGAACACCCACGAACACAAAGAGAATACTGGGGGCTCTGGGGAAAACAGACCTTGGAGATTGGGAGCTGCCTGGGATTTATAGTTCTCTGCAATCAAAGAGCATTCTGAAACCCCAACAGCCATGGAATTGCACTAAACTTGGCACAGAGAACACCCATGAACACAAAGAGAATACTGGGGGCTCTGGGGAAAACAGACCTTGGAGATTGGGAGCTGCCTGGGATTTATAGTTCTCTGCAATCAGAGAGCATTGTGAAACCCCAACAGCCATGGAATTGGACTAAACTTGGCACAGAGAACACCCATGAACACAAAGAGAATACTGGGGGCTCTGGGGAAAACAGACCTTGGAGATTGGGAGCTGCCTGGGATTTATAGTTCTCTGCAATCAGAGAGCATTGTGAAACCCCAACAGCCATGGAATTGCACTAAACTTGGCACAGAGAACACCCATGAACACAAAGAGAATACTGGGGGCTCTGGGGAAAACAGACCTTGGAGATTGGGAGCTGCCTGGGATTTATAGTTCTCTGCAATCAAAGAGCATTCTGAAACCCCAACAGCCATGAAATTGGACTAAACTTGGCACAGAGAACACCCATGAACACAAAGAGAATACTGGGGGCTCTGGGGAAAACAGACCTTGGAGATTGGGAGCTGCCTGGGATTTATAGTTCTCTGCAATCAAAGAGCATTGTGAAACCCCAACAGCCATGGAATTGCACTAAACTTGGCACAGAGAACACCCATGAACACAAAGAGAATACTGGGGGCTCTGGGGAAAACAGACCTTGGAGATTGGGAGCTGCCTGGGATTTATAGTTCTCTGCAATCAAAGAGCATTCTGAAACCCCAACAGCCATGGAATTGCACTAAACTTGGCACAGAGAACACCCATGAACACAAAGAGAATACTGGGGGCTTTGGGGAAAACAGACCTTGGAGATTGGGAGCTGCCTGGGATTTATAGTTCTCTGCAATCAAAGAGAATTCTAAAACCCCAACAGCCATGGAATTGCACTAAACTTGGCACAGAGAACACCCGTGAACACAAAGAGAATACTGGGGGCTCTGGGGAAAACAGACCTTGGAGATTGGGAGCTGCCTGGGATTTATAGTTCTCTGCAATCAAAGAGCATTGTGAAACCCCAACAGCCATGGAATTGGACTAAACTTGGCACAGAGAACACCCACGAACATAAAGAGAATACTGGGGGCTCTGGGGAAAACTGACCTTGGAGATTGGGAGCTGCCTGGGATTTATAGTTCTCTGCAATCAAAGAGCATTGTGAAACCCCAACAGCCATGGAATTGGACTAAACTTGGCACAGAGAACACCCACGAACATAAAGAGAATACTGGGGGCTCTGGGGAAAACAGACCTTGGTGATTGGGAGCTGCCTGGGATTTATAGTTCTCTGCAATCAGAGAGCATTCTGAAACCCCAACAGCCATGGAATTGCACTAAACTTGGCACAGAGAACACCCATGAACACAAAGAGAATACTGGGGTCTCTGGGGAAAACAGACCTTGGAGATTGGGAGCTGCCTGGGATTTATAGTTCTCTGCAATCAAAGAGCATTCTGAAACCCCAACAGCCATGGAATTGGACTAAACTTGGCACAGAGAACACCCACGAACATAAAGAGAATACTGGGGGCTCTGGGGAAAACAGACCTTGGTGATTGGGAGCTGCCTGGGATTTATAGTTCTCTGCAATCAGAGAGCATTCTGAAACCCCAACAGCCATGGAATAGCACTAAACTTGGCACAGAGAACACCCATGAACACAAAGAGAATACTGGGGGCTCTGGGGAAAACAGACCTTGGAGATTGGGAGCTGCCTGGGATTTATAGTTCTCTGCAATCAGAGAGCATTCTGAAACCCCAACAGCCATGGAATTGCACTAAACTTGGCACAGAGAACACCCACGAACATAAAGAGAATACTGGGGGCTCTGGGGAAAACAGACCTTGGTGATTGGGAGCTGCCTGGGATTTATAGTTCTCTGCAATCAGAGAGCATTCTGAAACCCCAACAGCCATGGAATTGCACTAAACTTGGCACAGAGAACACCCATGAACACAAAGAGAATACTGGGGGCTCTGGGGAAAACAGACCTTGGAGATTGGGAGCTGCCTGGGATTTATAGTTCTCTGCAATCAGAGAGCACTGTGAAACCCCAACAGCCATGGAATTGCACTAAACTTGGCACAGAGAACACCCACGAACATAAAGAGAATACTGGGGGCTCTGGGGAAAACAGACCTTGGAGATTGGGAGCTGCCTGGGATTTATAGTTCTCTGCAATCAGAGAGCATTCTGAAACCCCAACAGCCATGGAATTGCACTAAACTTGGCACAGAGAACACCCATGAACATAAAGAGAATACTGGGCGCTCTGGGGAAAACAGACCTTGGAGATTGGGAGCTGCCTGGGATTTATAGTTCTCTGCAATCAAAGAGCATTCTGAAACCCCAACAGCCATGGAATTGCACTAAACTTGGCACAGAGAACACCCACGAACACAAAGAGAATACTGGGGGCTCTGGGGAAAACAGACCTTGGAGATTGGGAGCTGCCTGGGATTTATAGTTCTCTGCAATCAGAGAGCATTCTGAAACCCCAACAGCCATGGAATTGCACTAAACTTGGCACAGAGAACACCCATGAACATAAAGAGAATACTGGGCGCTCTGGGGAAAACAGACCTTGGAGATTGGGAGCTGCCTGGGATTTATAGTTCTCTGCAATCAAAGAGCATTCTGAAACCCCAACAGCCATGGAATTGCACTAAACTTGGCACAGAGAACACCCACGAACACAAAGAGAATACTAGGGGCTCTGGGGAAAACAGACCTTGGAGATTGGGAGCTGCCTGGGATTTATAGTTCTCTGCAATCAGAGAGCATTCTGAAACCCCAACAGCCATGGAATTGCACTAAACTTGGC
This sequence comes from Anolis sagrei, assembly GCF_037176765.1. Classification (NCBI taxonomy): domain Eukaryota; kingdom Metazoa; phylum Chordata; class Lepidosauria; order Squamata; family Anolidae; genus Anolis; species Anolis sagrei. The sequence continues at coordinate 757,123 of NW_027118836.1, forward strand.
ACAGAGAACACCCATGAACATAAAGAGAATACTGGGCGCTCTGGGGAAAACAGACCTTGGAGATTGGGAGCTCCCTGGGATTTATAGTTCTCTGCAATCAAAGAGCATTCTGAAACCCCAACAGCCATGGAATTGCACTAAACTTGGCACAGAGAACACCCATGAACACAAAGAGAATACTGGGGGCTTTGGGGAAAACAGACCTTGGAGATTGGGAGCTGCCTGGGATTTATAGTTCTCTGCAATCAAAGAGAATTCTAAAACCCCAACAGCCATGGAATTGCACTAAACTTGGCACAGAGAACACCCGTGAACACAAAGAGAATACTGGGGGCTCTGGGGAAAACTGACCTTGGAGATTGGGAGCTGCCTGGGATTTATAGTTCTCTGCAATCAAAGAGAATTCTAAAACCCCAACAGCCATGGAATTGCACTAAACTTGGCACAGAGAACACCCACGAACACAAAGAGAATACTAGGGGCTCTGGGGAAAACAGACCTTGGAGATTGGGAGCTGCCTGGGATTTATAGTTCTCTGCAATCAGAGAGCATTCTGAAACCCCAACAGCCATGGAATTGCACTAAACTTGGCACAGAGAACACCCATGAACATAAAGAGAATACTGGGCGCTCTGGGGAAAACAGACCTTGGAGATTGGGAGCTCCCTGGGATTTATAGTTCTCTGCAATCAAAGAGCATTCTGAAACCCCAACAGCCATGGAATTGCACTAAACTTGGCACAGAGAACACCCATGAACACAAAGAGAATACTGGGGGCTCTGGGGAAAACAGACCTTGGAGATTGGGAGCTGCCTGGGATTTATAGTTCTCTGCAATCAAAGAGCATTGTGAAACCCCAACAGCCATGGAATTGGACTAAACTTGGCACAGAGAACACCCACGAACATAAAGAGAATACTGGGGGCTCTGGGGAAAACTGACCTTGGAGATTGGGAGCTGCCTGGGATTTATAGTTCTCTGCAATCAAAGAGCATTGTGAAACCCCAACAGCCATGGAATTGGACTAAACTTGGCACAGAGAACACCCACGAACATAAAGAGAATACTGGGGGCTCTGGGGAAAACAGACCTTGGTGATTGGGAGCTGCCTGGGATTTATAGTTCTCTGCAATCAGAGAGCATTCTGAAACCCCAACAGCCATGGAATTGCACTAAACTTGGCACAGAGAACACCCATGAACACAAAGAGAATACTGGGGTCTCTGGGGAAAACAGACCTTGGAGATTGGGAGCTGCCTGGGATTTATAGTTCTCTGCAATCAAAGAGCATTCTGAAACCCCAACAGCCATGGAATTGGACTAAACTTGGCACAGAGAACACCCACGAACATAAAGAGAATACTGGGGGCTCTGGGGAAAACAGACCTTGGTGATTGGGAGCTGCCTGGGATTTATAGTTCTCTGCAATCAGAGAGCATTCTGAAACCCCAACAGCCATGGAATAGCACTAAACTTGGCACAGAGAACACCCATGAACACAAAGAGAATACTGGGGGCTCTGGGGAAAACAGACCTTGGAGATTGGGAGCTGCCTGGGATTTATAGTTCTCTGCAATCAGAGAGCATTCTGAAACCCCAACAGCCATGGAATTGCACTAAACTTGGCACAGAGAACACCCACGAACATAAAGAGAATACTGGGGGCTCTGGGGAAAACAGACCTTGGTGATTGGGAGCTGCCTGGGATTTATAGTTCTCTGCAATCAGAGAGCATTCTGAAACCCCAACAGCCATGGAATTGCACTAAACTTGGCACAGAGAACACCCATGAACACAAAGAGAATACTGGGGGCTCTGGGGAAAACAGACCTTGGAGATTGGGAGCTGCCTGGGATTTATAGTTCTCTGCAATCAGAGAGCACTGTGAAACCCCAACAGCCATGGAATTGCACTAAACTTGGCACAGAGAACACCCACGAACATAAAGAGAATACTGGGGGCTCTGGGGAAAACAGACCTTGGAGATTGGGAGCTGCCTGGGATTTATAGTTCTCTGCAATCAGAGAGCATTCTGAAACCCCAACAGCCATGGAATTGCACTAAACTTGGCACAGAGAACACCCATGAACATAAAGAGAATACTGGGCGCTCTGGGGAAAACAGACCTTGGAGATTGGGAGCTGCCTGGGATTTATAGTTCTCTGCAATCAAAGAGCATTCTGAAACCCCAACAGCCATGGAATTGCACTAAACTTGGCACAGAGAACACCCACGAACACAAAGAGAATACTGGGGGCTCTGGGGAAAACAGACCTTGGAGATTGGGAGCTGCCTGGGATTTATAGTTCTCTGCAATCAGAGAGCATTCTGAAACCCCAACAGCCATGGAATTGCACTAAACTTGGCACAGAGAACACCCATGAACATAAAGAGAATACTGGGCGCTCTGGGGAAAACAGACCTTGGAGATTGGGAGCTGCCTGGGATTTATAGTTCTCTGCAATCAAAGAGCATTCTGAAACCCCAACAGCCATGGAATTGCACTAAACTTGGCACAGAGAACACCCACGAACACAAAGAGAATACTAGGGGCTCTGGGGAAAACAGACCTTGGAGATTGGGAGCTGCCTGGGATTTATAGTTCTCTGCAATCAGAGAGCATTCTGAAACCCCAACAGCCATGGAATTGCACTAAACTTGGCACAGAGAACACCCATGAACATAAAGAGAATACTGGGCGCTCTGGGGAAAACAGACCTTGGAGATTGGGAGCTCCCTGGGATTTATAGTTCTCTGCAATCAAAGAGCATTCTGAAACCCCAACAGCCATGGAATTGCACTAAACTTGGCACAGAGAACACCCATGAACACAAAGAGAATACTGGGGGCTCTGGGGAAAACAGACCTTGGAGACTGGGAGCTGCCTGGGATTTATAGTTCTCTGCAATCAGAGAGCATTCTGAAACCCCAACAGCCATGGAATTGCACTAAACTTGGCATAGAGAACACCCATGAACACAAAGAGAATACTGGGGGCTCTGGGGAAAACAGACCTTGGAGATTGGGAGCTGCCTGGGATTTATAGTTCTCTGCAATCAAAGAGAATTCTAAAACCCCAACAGCCATGGAATTGCACTAAACTTGGCACAGAGAACACCCACGAACATAAGGAGAATACTGGGGGCTCTGGGGAAAACAGACATTGGAGACTGGGAGCTGCCTGGGATTTATAGTTCTCTGCAATCAAAGAGAATTCTGAAACCCCAACAGCCATGGAATTGCACTAAACTTGGCACAGAGAACACCCATGAACACAAAGAGAATACTGGGGGCTCTGGGGAAAACAGACCTTGGAGATTGGGAGCTGCCTGGGATTTATAGTTCTCTGCAATCAAAGAGAATTCTAAAACCCCAACAGCTATGGAATTGCACTAAACTTGGCACAGAGAACACCCATGAACACAAAGAGAATACTGGGGGCTCTGGGGAAAACAGACCTTGGAGATTGGGAGCTGCCTGGGATTTATAGTTCTCTGCAATCAAAGAGAATTCTAAAACCCCAACAGCCATGGAATTGCACTAAACTTGGCACAGAGAACACCCATGAACACAAAGAGAATACTGGGGGCTCTGGGGAAAACAGACCTTGGAGATTGGGAGCTGCCTGGGATTTATAGTTCTCTGCAATCAAAGAGAATTCTAAAACCCCAACAGCCATGGAATTGCACTAAACTTGGCACAGAGAACACCCACGAACACAAAGAGAATACTGGGGTCTCTGGGGAAAACGGACCTTGGAGATTGGGAGCTGCCTGGGATGTATAGTTCTCTGCAATCAAAGAGAATTCTAAAACCCCAACAGCCATGGAATTGCACTAAACTTGGCACAGAGAACACCCATGAACACAAAGAGAATACTGGGGGCTCTGGGGAAAACAGACCTTGGAGATTGGGAGCTGCCTGGGATTTATAGTTTTCTGCAAGCAAACAGCATTGTGAAACCCCAACAGCCATGGAATTGCACTAAACTTGGCACAGAGAACACCCATGAACACAAAGAGAATACTGGAGGATCTGGGGAAAACAGACCTTGGAGATTGGGAGCTCCCTGGGATTTATAGTTCTCTGCAATCAAAGAGAATTCTAAAACCCCAACAGCCATGGAATTGCACTAAACTTGGCACAGAGAACACCCATGAACACAAAGAGAATACTGGGGGCTCTGGGGAAAACAGACCTTGGAGATTGGGAGCTGCCTGTGATTTATAGTTCTCTGCAATCAAAGAGAATTCTAAAACCCCAACAGCCATGGAATTGCACTAAACTTGGCACAGAGAACACCCATGAACACAAAGAGAATACTGGGGGCTCTGGGGAAAACTGACCTTGGAGATTGGGAGCTGCCTGGGATTTATAGTTCTCTGCAATCAAAGAGAATTCTAAAACCCCAACAGCCATGGAATTGCACTAAACTTGGCACAGAGAACACCCATGAACACAAAGAGAATACTGGGGGCTCTGGGGAAAACAGACCTTGGAGATTGGGAGCTGCCTGGGATTTATAGTTCTCTGCAATCAAAGAGAATTCTAAAACCCCAACAGCCATGGAATTGCACTAAACTTGGCACAGAGAACACCCATGAACACAAAGAGAATACTGGGGGCTCTGGGGAAAACAGACCTTGGAGATTGGGAGCTGCCTGGGATTTTTAGTTCTCTGCAATCAAAGAGAATTCTAAAACCCCAACAGCCATGGAATTGCACTAAACTTGGCACAGAGAACACCCACGAACATAAGGAGAATACTGGGGGCTCTGGGGAAAACAGACATTGGAGACTGGGAGCTGCCTGGGATTTATAGTTCTCTGCAATCAGAGAGCATTCTAAAACCCCAACAGCCATGGAATTGCACTAAACTTGGCACAGAGAACACCCACGAACATAAAGAGAATACTGGGGGCTCTGGGGAAAACAGACCTTGGAGATTGGGAGCTGCCTGGGATTTATAGTTCTCTGCAATCAAAGAGCATTCTGAAACGCCAACAGCCATGGAATTGCACTAAACTTGGCACAGAGAACACCCATGAACACAAAGAGAATACTGGGGGCTCTGGGGAAAACAGACCTTGGAGACTGGGAGCTGCCTGGGATTTATAGTTCTCTGCAATCAAAGAGAATTCTAAAACCCCAACAGCCATGGAATTGCACTAAACTTGGCACAGAGAACACCCATGAACACAAAGAGAATACTGGGGGCTCTGGGGAAAACAGACCTTGGAGATTGGGAGCTGCCTGGGATTTATAGTTGTCTGCAATCAAAGAGAATTCTAAAACCCCAACAGCCATGGAATTGCACTAAACTTGGCACAGAGAACACCCATGAACACAAAGAGAATACTGGGGGCTCTGGGGAAAACAGACCTTGGAGATTGGGAGCTGCCTGGGATTTATAGTTTTCTGCAAGCAAACAGCATTGTGAAACCCCAACAGCCATGGAATTGCACTAAACTTGGCACAGAGAACACCCATGAACACAAAGAGAATACTGGGGGCTCTGGGGAAAACAGACCTTGGAGATTGGGAGCTGCCTGGGATTTATAGTTCTCTGCAATCAAAGAGAATTCTAAAACCCCAACAGCCATGGAATTGCACTAAACTTGGCACAGAGAACACCCATGAACACAAAGAGAATACTGGGGGCTCTGGGGAAAACAGACCTTGGAGATTGGGAGCTGCCTGGGATGTATAGTTCTCTGCAATCAAAGAGAATTCTAAAACCCCAACAGCCATGGAATTGCACTAAACTTGGCACAGAGAACACCCATGAACACAAAGAGAATACTGGGGGCTCTGGGGAAAACAGACCTTGGAGATTGGGAGCTGCCTGGGATTTATAGTTTTCTGCAAGCAAACAGCATTGTGAAACCCCAACAGCCATGGAATTGCACTAAACTTGGCACAGAGAACACCCATGAACACAAAGAGAATACTGGAGGATCTGGGGAAAACAGACCTTGGAGATTGGGAGCTCCCTGGGATTTATAGTTCTCTGCAATCAAAGAGAATTCTAAAACCCCAACAGCCATGGAATTGCACTAAACTTGGCACAGAGAACACCCATGAACACAAAGAGAATACTGGGGGCTCTGGGGAAAACTGACCTTGGAGATTGGGAGCTGCCTGGGATTTATAGTTCTCTGCAATCAAAGAGAATTCTAAAACCCCAACAGCCATGGAATTGCACTAAACTTGGCACAGAGAACACCCATGAACACAAAGAGAATACTGGGGGCTCTGGGGAAAACAGACCTTGGAGATTGGGAGCTGCCTGGGATTTATAGTTCTCTGCAATCAAAGAGAATTCTAAAACCCCAACAGCCATGGAATTGCACTAAACTTGGCACAGAGAACACCCATGAACACAAAGAGAATACTGGGGGCTCTGGGGAAAACAGACCTTGGAGATTGGGAGCTGCCTGGGATTTTTAGTTCTCTGCAATCAAAGAGAATTCTAAAACCCCAACAGCCATGGAATTGCACTAAACTTGGCACAGAGAACACCCACGAACATAAGGAGAATACTGGGGGCTCTGGGGAAAACAGACATTGGAGACTGGGAGCTGCCTGGGATTTATAGTTCTCTGCAATCAGAGAGCATTCTAAAACCCCAACAGCCATGGAATTGCACTAAACTTGGCACAGAGAACACCCACGAACACAAAGAGAATACTGGGGTCTCTGGGGAAAACAGACCTTGGAGATTGGGAGCTGCCTGGGATTTATAGTTCTCTGCAATCAAAGAGCATTCTGAAACGCCAACAGCCATGGAATTGCACTAAACTTGGCACAGAGAACACCCATGAACACAAAGAGAATACTGGGGGCTCTGGGGAAAACAGACCTTGGAGACTGGGAGCTGCCTGGGATTTATAGTTCTCTGCAATCAAAGAGAATTCTAAAACCCCAACAGCCATGGAATTGCACTAAACTTGGCACAGAGAACACCCATGAACACAAAGAGAATACTGGGGTCTCTGGGGAAAACAGACCTTGGAGATTGGGAGCTGCCTGGGATTTATAGTTGTCTGCAATCAAAGAGAATTCTAAAACCCCAACAGCCATGGAATTGCACTAAACTTGGCACAGAGAACACCCATGAACACAAAGAGAATACTGGGGGCTCTGGGGAAAACAGACCTTGGAGATTGGGAGCTGCCTGGGATTTATAGTTTTCTGCAAGCAAACAGCATTGTGAAACCCCAACAGCCATGGAATTGCACTAAACTTGGCACAGAGAACACCCATGAACACAAAGAGAATACTGGGGGCTCTGGGGAAAACAGACCTTGGAGATTGGGAGCTGCCTGGGATTTATAGTTCTCTGCAATCAAAGAGAATTCTAAAACCCCAACAGCCATGGAATTGCACTAAACTTGGCACAGAGAACACCCACGAACACAAAGAGAATACTGGGGGCTCTGGGGAAAACAGACCTTGGAGATTGGGAGCTGCCTGGGATTTATAGTTCTCTGCAATCAAAGAGCATTCTGAAACGCCAACAGCCATGGAATTGCACTAAACTTGGCACAGAGAACACCCATGAACACAAAGAGAATACTGGGGGCTCTGGGGAAAACAGACCTTGGAGACTGGGAGCTGCCTGGGATTTATAGTTCTCTGCAATCAAAGAGAATTCTAAAACCCCAACAGCCATGGAATTGCACTAAACTTGGCACAGAGAACACCCACGAACACAAAGAGAATACTGGGGTCTCTGGGGAAAACAGACCTTGGAGATTGGGAGCTGCCTGGGATTTATAGTTGTCTGCAATCAAAGAGAATTCTAAAACCCCAACAGCCATGGAATTGCACTAAACTTGGCACAGAGAACACCCATGAACACAAAGAGAATACTGGGGGCTCTGGGGAAAACAGACCTTGGAGATTGGGAGCTGCCTGGGATTTATAGTTTTCTGCAAGCAAACAGCATTGTGAAACCCCAACAGCCATGGAATTGCACTAAACTTGGCACAGAGAACACCCATGAACACAAAGAGAATACTGGGGGCTCTGGGGAAAACAGACCTTGGAGATTGGGAGCTGCCTGGGATTTATAGTTCTCTGCAATCAAAGAGAATTCTAAAACCCCAACAGCCATGGAATTGCACTAAACTTGGCACAGAGAACACCCATGAACACAAAGAGAATACTGGGGGCTCTGGGGAAAACAGACCTTGGAGATTGGGAGCTGCCTGGGATTTATAGTTCTCTGCAATCAAAGAGAATTCTAAAACCCCAACAGCCATGGAATTGCACTAAACTTGGCACAGAGAACACCCACGAACACAAAGAGAATACTGGGGTCTCTGGGGAAAACGGACCTTGGAGATTGGGAGCTGCCTGGGATTTATAGTTCTCTGCAATCAAAGAGAATTCTAAAACCCCAACAGCCATGGAATTGCACTAAACTTGGCACAGAGAACACCCATGAACACAAAGAGAATACTGGGGGCTCTGGGGAAAACAGACCTTGGAGATTGGGAGCTGCCTGGGATTTATAGTTCTCTGCAATCAAAGAGAATTCTAAAACCCCAACAGCCATGGAATTGCACTAAACTTGGCACAGAGAACACCCATGAACACAAAGAGAATACTGGGGGCTCTGGGGAAAACAGACCTTGGAGATTGGGAGCTGCCTGGGATTTATAGTTCTCTGCAATCAAAGAGAATTCTAAAACCCCAACAGCCATGGAATTGCACTAAACTTGGCACAGAGAACACCCACGAACACAAAGAGAATACTGGGGGCTCTGGGGAAAACAGACCTTGGAGATTGGGAGCTGCCTGGGATTTATAGTTCTCTGCAATCAAAGAGAATTCTAAAACCCCAACAGCCATGGAATTGCACTAAACTTGGCACAGAGAACACCCATGAACACAAAGAGAATACTGGGGGCTCTGGGGAAAACAGACCTTGGAGATTGGGAGCTGCCTGGGATTTATAGTTTTCTGCAAGCAAACAGCATTGTGAAACCCCAACAGCCATGGAATTGCACTAAACTTGGCACAGAGAACACCCATGAACACCAAGAGAATACTGGGGGCTCTGGGGAAAACAGACCTTGGAGATTGGGAGCTGCCTGGGATTTATAGTTCTCTGCAATCAGAGAGCATTCTGAAACCCCAACAGCCATGGAATTGCACTAAACTTGGCACAGAGAACACCCACGAACATAAAGAGAATACTGGGGGCTCTGGGGAAAACAGACCTTGGTGATTGGGAGCTGCCTGGGATTTATAGTTCTCTGCAATCAGAGAGCATTCTGAAACCCCAACAGCCATGGAATTGCACTAAACTTGGCACAGAGAACACCCATGAACACAAAGAGAATACTGGGGGCTCTGGGGAAAACAGACCTTGGAGATTGGGAGCTGCCTGGGATTTATAGTTCTCTGCAATCAGAGAGCATTCTGAAACCCCAACAGCCATGGAATTGCACTAAACTTGGCACAGAGAACACCCATGAACACAAAGAGAATACTGGGGGCTCTGGGGAAAACAGACCTTGGAGATTGGGAGCTGCCTGGGATTTATAGTTCTCTGCAATCAGAGAGCACTGTGAAACCCCAACAGCCATGGAATTGCACTAAACTTGGCACAGAGAACACCCACGAACATAAAGAGAATACTGGGGGCTCTGGGGAAAACAGACCTTGGAGATTGGGAGCTGCCTGGGATTTATAGTTCTCTGCAATCAAAGAGAATTCTAAAACCCCAACAGCCATGGAATTGCACTAAACTTGGCACAGAGAACACCCATGAACACAAAGAGAATACTGGGGGCTCTGGGGAAAACAGACCTTGGAGATTGGGAGCTGCCTGGGATTTATAGTTCTCTGCAATCAAAGAGAATTCTAAAACCCCAACAGCCATGGAATTGCACTAAACTTGGCACAGAGAACACCCACGAACACAAAGAGAATACTGGGGTCTCTGGGGAAAACGGACCTTGGAGATTGGGAGCTGCCTGGGATTTATAGTTCTCTGCAATCAAAGAGAATTCTAAAACCCCAACAGCCATGGAATTGCACTAAACTTGGCACAGAGAACACCCATGAACACAAAGAGAATACTGGGGGCTCTGGGGAAAACAGACCTTGGAGATTGGGAGCTGCCTGGGATTTATAGTTCTCTGCAATCAAAGAGAATTCTAAAACCCCAACAGCCATGGAATTGCACTAAACTTGGCACAGAGAACACCCATGAACACAAAGAGAATACTGGGGGCTCTGGGGAAAACAGACCTTGGAGATTGGGAGCTGCCTGGGATTTATAGTTCTCTGCAATCAAAGAGAATTCTAAAACCCCAACAGCCATGGAATTGCACTAAACTTGGCACAGAGAACACCCACGAACACAAAGAGAATACTGGGGGCTCTGGGGAAAACAGACCTTGGAGATTGGGAGCTGCCTGGGATTTATAGTTCTCTGCAATCAAAGAGAATTCTAAAACCCCAACAGCCATGGAATTGCACTAAACTTGGCACAGAGAACACCCATGAACACAAAGAGAATACTGGGGGCTCTGGGGAAAACAGACCTTGGAGATTGGGAGCTGCCTGGGATTTATAGTTTTCTGCAAGCAAACAGCATTGTGAAACCCCAACAGCCATGGAATTGCACTAAACTTGGCACAGAGAACACCCACGAACACAAAGAGAATACTGGGGGCTCTGGGGAAAACAGACCTTGGAGATTGGGAGCTGCCTGGGATTTATAGTTCTCTGCAATCAAAGAGAATTCTAAAACCCCAACAGCCATGGAATTGCACTAAACTTGGCACAGAGAACACCCATGAACACAAAGAGAATACTGGGGGCTCTGGGGAAAACAGACCTTGGAGATTGGGAGCTGCCTGGGATTTATAGTTTTCTGCAAGCAAACAGCATTGTGAAACCCCAACAGCCATGGAATTGCACTAAACTTGGCACAGAGAACACCCATGAACACCAAGAGAATACTGGGGGCTCTGGGGAAAACAGACCTTGGAGATTGGGAGCTGCCTGGGATTTATAGTTCTCTGCAATCAAAGAGAATTCTAAAACCCCAACAGCCATGGAATTGCACTAAACTTGGCACAGAGAACACCCACGAACACAAAGAGAATACTGGGGTCTCTGGGGAAAACGGACCTTGGAGATTGGGAGCTGCCTGGGATTTATAGTTCTCTGCAATCAAAGAGAATTCTAAAACCCCAACAGCCATGGAATTGCACTAAACTTGGCACAGAGAACACCCATGAACACAAAGAGAATACTGGGGGCTCTGGGGAAAACAGACCTTGGAGATTGGGAGCTGCCTGGGATTTATAGTTCTCTGCAATCAAAGAGAATTCTAAAACCCCAACAGCCATGGAATTGCACTAAACTTGGCACAGAGAACACCCATGAACACAAAGAGAATACTGGGGGCTCTGGGGAAAACAGACCTTGGAGATTGGGAGCTGCCTGGGATTTATAGTTTTCTGCAAGCAAACAGCATTGTGAAACCCCAACAGCCATGGAATTGCACTAAACTTGGCACAGAGAACACCCATGAACACAAAGAGAATACTGGGGTCTCTGGGGAAAACAGACCTTGGAGATTGGGAGCTGCCTGGGATTTATAGTTCTCTGCAATCAAAGAGCATTCTGAAACCCCAACAGCCATGGAATTGCACTAAACTTGGCACAGAGAACACCCATGAACACAAAGAGAATACTGGGGGCTCTGGGGAAAACAGACCTTGGAGATTGGGAGCTGCCTGGGATTTATAGTTCTCTGCAATCAGAGAGCACTGTGAAACCCCAACAGCCATGGAATTGCACTAAACTTGGCACAGAGAACACCCATGAACATAAAGAGAATACTGGGCGCTCTGGGGAAAACAGACCTTGGAGATTGGGAGCTGCCTGGGATTTATAGTTCTCTGCAATCAAAGAGCATTCTGAAACCCCAACAGCCATGGAATTGCACTAAACTTGGCACAGAGAACACCCACGAACACAAAGAGAATACTGGGGGCTCTGGGGAAAACAGACCTTGGAGATTGGGAGCTGCCTGGGATTTATAGTTCTCTGCAATCAGAGAGCATTCTGAAACCCCAACAGCCATGGAATTGCACTAAACTTGGCACAGAGAACACCCATGAACATAAAGAGAATACTGGGCGCTCTGGGGAAAACAGACCTTGGAGATTGGGAGCTGCCTGGGATTTATAGTTCTCTGCAATCAAAGAGCATTCTGAAACCCCAACAGCCATGGAATTGCACTAAACTTGGCACAGAGAACACCCACGAACACAAAGAGAATACTAGGGGCTCTGGGGAAAACAGACCTTGGAGATTGGGAGCTGCCTGGGATTTATAGTTCTCTGCAATCAGAGAGCATTCTGAAACCCCAACAGCCATGGAATTGCACTAAACTTGGCACAGAGAACACCCATGAACACAAAGAGAATACTGGGGTCTCTGGGGAAAACAGACCTTGGAGATTGGGAGCTGCCTGGGATTTATAGTTCTCTGCAATCAAAGAGAATTCTAAAACCCCAACAGCCATGGAATTGCACTAAACTTGGCACAGAGAACACCCATGAACACAAAGAGAATACTGGGGGCTCTGGGGAAAACAGACCTTGGAGATTGGGAGCTGCCTGGGATTTATAGTTCTCTGCAATCAAAGAGCATTCTGAAACCCCAACAGCCATGAAATTGCACTAAACTTGGCACAGAGAACACCCATGAACACAAAGAGAATACTGGGGGCTCTGGGGAAAACAGTCCTTGGAGATTGGGAGCTGCCTGGGATTTATAGTTCTCTGCAATCAAAGAGAATTCTGAAACCCCAACAGCCATGAAATTGCACTAAACTTGGCACAGAGAACACCCATGAACACAAAGAGAATACTGGGGTCTCTGGGGAAAACAGACCTTGGAGATTGGGAGCTGCCTGGGATTTATAGTTCTCTGCATTCAGAGAGCATTCTGAAACCCCAACAGCCATGAAATTGCACTAAACTTGGCACAGAGAACACCCATGAACACAAAGAGAATACTGGGGGCTCTGGGGAAAACAGACCTTGGAGATTGGGAGCTGCCTGGGATTTATAGTTCTCTGCAATCAAAGAGCATTCTGAAACCCCAACAGCCATGGAATTGGACTAAACTTGGCACAGAGAACACCCACGAACATAAAGAGAATACTGGGGGCTCTGGGGAAAACAGACCTTGGTGATTGGGAGCTGCCTGGGATTTATAGTTCTCTGCAATCAAAGAGCATTCTGAAACCCCAACAGCCATGGAATTGCACTAAACTTGGCACAGAGAACACCCACGAACACAAAGAGAATACTGGGGGCTCTGGGGAAAACAGACCTTGGAGATTGGGAGCTGCCTGGGATTTATAGTTCTCTGCAATCAGAGAGCATTCTGAAACCCCAACAGCCATGGAATTGCACTAAACTTGGCACAGAGAACACCCATGAACATAAAGAGAATACTGGGCGCTCTGGGGAAAACAGACCTTGGAGATTGGGAGCTGCCTGGGATTTATAGTTCTCTGCAATCAAAGAGCATTCTGAAACCCCAACAGCCATGGAATTGCACTAAACTTGGCACAGAGAACACCCACGAACACAAAGAGAATACTAGGGGCTCTGGGGAAAACAGACCTTGGAGATTGGGAGCTGCCTGGGATTTATAGTTCTCTGCAATCAGAGAGCATTCTGAAACCCCAACAGCCATGGAATTGCACTAAACTTGGCACAGAGAACACCCATGAACACAAAGAGAATACTGGGGTCTCTGGGGAAAACAGACCTTGGAGATTGGGAGCTGCCTGGGATTTATAGTTCTCTGCAATCAAAGAGAATTCTAAAACCCCAACAGCCATGGAATTGCACTAAACTTGGCACAGAGAACACCCATGAACACAAAGAGAATACTGGGGGCTCTGGGGAAAACAGTCCTTGGAGATTGGGAGCTGCCTGGGATTTATAGTTCTCTGCAATCAAAGAGAATTCTGAAACCCCAACAGCCATGAAATTGCACTAAACTTGGCACAGAGAACACCCATGAACACAAAGAGAATACTGGGGTCTCTGGGGAAAACAGACCTTGGAGATTGGGAGCTGCCTGGGATTTATAGTTCTCTGCATTCAGAGAGCATTCTGAAACCCCAACAGCCATGAAATTGCACTAAACTTGGCACAGAGAACACCCATGAACACAAAGAGAATACTGGGGGCTCTGGGGAAAACAGACCTTGGAGATTGGGAGCTGCCTGGGATTTATAGTTCTCTGCAATCAAAGAGCATTCTGAAACCCCAACAGCCATGGAATTGGACTAAACTTGGCACAGAGAACACCCACGAACATAAAGAGAATACTGGGGGCTCTGGGGAAAACAGACCTTGGTGATTGGGAGCTGCCTGGGATTTATAGTTCTCTGCAATCAGAGAGCATTCTGAAACCCCAACAGCCATGGAATTGCACTAAACTTGGCACAGAGAACACCCATGAACACAAAGAGAATACTGGGGGCTCTGGGGAAAACAGACCTTGGAGATTGGGAGCTGCCTGGGATTTATAGTTCTCTGCAATCAGAGAGCATTCTGAAACCCCAACAGCCATGGAATAGCACTAAACTTAGCACAGAGAACACCCATGAACACAAAGAGAATACTGGGGGCTCTGGGGAAAACAGACCTTGGAGATTGGGAGCTGCCTGGGATTTATAGTTCTCTGCAATCAGAGAGCATTCTGAAACCCCAACAGCCATGGAATTGCACTAAACTTGGCACAGAGAACACCCACGAACATAAAGAGAATACTGGGGGCTCTGGGGAAAACAGACCTTGGTGATTGGAAGCTGCCTGGGATTTATAGTTCTCTGCAATCAGAGAGCATTCTGAAACCCCAACAGCCATGGAATTGCACTAAACTTGGCACAGAGAACACCCATGAACACAAAGAGAATACTGGGGGCTCTGGGGAAAACAGACCTTGGAGATTGGGAGCTGCTTGGGATTTATAGTTCTCTGCAATCAGAGAGCATTCTGAAACCCCAACAGCCATGGAATTGCACTAAACTTGGCACAGAGAACACCCATGAACACAAAGAGAATACTGGGGGCTCTGGGGAAAACAGACCTTGGAGATTGGGAGCTGCCTGGGATTTATAGTTCTCTGCAATCAGAGAGCACTGTGAAACCCCAACAGCCATGGAATTGCACTAAACTTGGCACAGAGAACACCCACGAACATAAAGAGAATACTGGGGGCTCTGGGGAAAACAGACCTTGGAGATTGGGAGCTGCCTGGGATTTATAGTTCTCTGCAATCAGAGAGCATTCTGAAACCCCAACAGCCATGGAATTGCACTAAACTTGGCACAGAGAACACCCATGGACATAAAGAGAATACTGGGCGCTCTGGGGAAAACAGACCTTGGAGATTGGGAGCTGCCTGGGATTTATAGTTCTCTGCAATCAAAGAGCATTCTGAAACCCCAACAGCCATGGAATTGCACTAAACTTGGCACAGAGAACACCCACGAACACAAAGAGAATACTGGGGGCTCTGGGGAAAACAGACCTTGGAGATTGGGAGCTGCCTGGGATTTATAGTTCTCTGCAATCAGAGAGCATTCTGAAACCCCAACAGCCATGGAATTGCACTAAACTTGGCACAGAGAACACCCATGAACATAAAGAGAATACTGGGCGCTCTGGGGAAAACAGACCTTGGAGATTGGGAGCTGCCTGGGATTTATAGTTCTCTGCAATCAAAGAGCATTCTGAAACCCCAACAGCCATGGAATTGCACTAAACTTGGCACAGAGAACACCCACGAACACAAAGAGAATACTAGGGGCTCTGGGGAAAACAGACCTTGGAGATTGGGAGCTGCCTGGGATTTATAGTTCTCTGCAATCAGAGAGCATTCTGAAACCCCAACAGCCATGGAATTGCACTAAACTTGGCACAGAGAACACCCATGAACACAAAGAGAATACTGGGGGCTCTGGGGAAAACAGACCTTGGAGATTGGGAGCTGCCTGGGATTTATAGTTCTCTGCAATCAAAGAGAATTCTAAAACCCCAACAGCCATGGAATTGCACTAAACTTGGCACAGAGAACACCCATGAACACAAAGAGAATACTGGGGGCTCTGGGGAAAACAGACCTTGGAGATTGGGAGCTGCCTGGGATTTATAGTTCTCTGCAATCAAAGAGCATTCTGAAACCCCAACAGCCATGAAATTGCACTAAACTTGGCACAGAGAACACCCATGAACACAAAGAGAATACTGGGGGCTCTGGGGAAAACAGTCCTTGGAGATTGGGAGCTGCCTGGGATTTATAGTTCTCTGCAATCAAAGAGAATTCTGAAACCCCAACAGCCATGAAATTGCACTAAACTTGGCACAGAGAACACCCATGAACACAAAGAGAATACTGGGGGCTCTGGGGAAAACAGACCTTGGAGATTGGGAGCTGCCTGGGATTTATAGTTCTCTGCAATCAAAGAGAATTCTGAAACCCCAACAGCCATGGAATTGGACTAAACTTGGCACAGAGAACACCCATGAACACAAAGGGAATACTGGGGGCTCTGGGGAAAACAGACCTTGGAGATTGGGAGCTGCCTGGGATTTATAGTTCTCTGCAATCAGAGAGCATTCTGAAACCCCAACAGCCATGGAATTGCACTAAACTTGGCACAGAGAACACCCATGAACACAAAGAGAATACTGGGGGCTCTGGGGAAAACAGACCTTGGAGATTGGGAGCTGCCTGGGATTTATAGTTCTCTGCAATCAAATAGCATTCTGAAATCCCAACAGCCATGGAATTGCACTAAACTTGGCACAGAGAACACCCACGGACACAAAGAGAATACTGGGGGCTCTGGGGAAAACTGACCTTGGAGATTGGGAGCTGCCTGGGATTTATAGTTCTCTGCAATCAAAGAACATTCTGAAACCCCAACGGCCATGAAATTGGACTAAACTTGGCACAGAGAACACCCACGAACACAAAGAGAATACTGGGGGCTCTGGCGAAAACAGACCTTGGAGATTGGGAGCTGCCTGGGATTTATAGTTCTCTGCAATCAAAGAGCATTCTAAAACCCCAACAGCCATGGAATTGCACTAAACCTGGAACAGAGAACACCCACGAACACAAAGAGAATACTGGGGGCTCTGGGGAAAACAGACCTTGGAGATTGGGAGCTGCCTGGGATTTATAGTTCTCTGCAATTAAAGAGAATTCTAAAACCCCAACAGCCATGGAATTGCACTAAACTTGGCACAGAGAACACCCATGAACACAAAGAGAATACTGGGGGCTCTGGGGAAAACAGACCTTGGAGATTGGGAGCTGCCTGGGATTTATAGTTCTCTGCAATCAAAGAGAATTCTAAAACCCCAACAGCCATGGAATTGCACTAAACTTGGCACAGAGAACACCCACGAACACAAAGAGAATACTGGGGGCTCTGGGGAAAACAGACCTTGGAGATTGGGAGCTGCCTGGGATTTATAGTTCTCTGCAATCAAAGAGCATTCTAAAACCCCAACAGCCATGAAATTGGACTAAACTTGGCACAGAGAACACCCACGAACACAAAGAGAATACTGGGGGCTCTGGGGAAAACAGACCTTGGAGATTGGGAGCTGCCTGGGATTTATAGTTCTCTGCAATCAAAGAGAATTCTAAAACCCCAACAGCCATGGAATTGCACTAAACTTGGCACAGAGAACACCCACGAACACAAAGAGAATACTGGGGGCTCTGGGGAAAACAGACCTTGGAGATTGGGAGCTGCCTGGGATTTATAGTTCTCTGCAATCAAAGAGAATTCTAAAACCCCAACAGCCATGGAATTGCACTAAACTTGGCACAGAGAACACCCATGAACACAAAGAGAATACTGGGGGCTCTGGGGAAAACAGACCTTGGAGATTGGGAGCTGCCTGGGATTTATAGTTCTCTGCAATCAAAGAGAATTCTAAAACCCCAACAGCCATGGAATTGCACTAAACTTGGCACAGAGAACACCCACGAACACAAAGAGAATATTGGGGTCTCTGGGGAAAACAGACCTTGGAGATTGGGAGCTGCCTGGGATTTATAGTTCTCTGCAATCAAAGAGAATTCTAAAACCCCAACAGCCATGGAATTGCACTAAACTTGGCACAGAGAACACCCACGAACACAAAGAGAATACTGGGGGCTCTGGGGAAAACAGACCTTGGAGATTGGGAGCTGCCTGGGATTTATAGTTCTCTGCAATCAAAGAGAATTCTAAAACCCCAACAGCCATGGAATTGCACTAAACTTGGCACAGAGAACACCCATGAACACAAAGAGAATACTGGGGGCTCTGGGGAAAACAGACCTTGGAGATTGGGAGCTGCCTGGGATTTATAGTTCTCTGCAATCAAAGAGAATTCTAAAACCCC
The DNA here is from genome assembly GCF_037176765.1 of Anolis sagrei. Lineage (NCBI taxonomy): Eukaryota > Metazoa > Chordata > Lepidosauria > Squamata > Anolidae > Anolis > Anolis sagrei. The sequence goes on from NW_027118836.1 coordinate 775,594, forward strand.
AACAGCCATGGAATTGCACTAAACTTGGCACAGAGAACACCCACGAACACAAAGAGAATACTGGGGGCTCTGGGGAAAACAGACCTTGGAGATTGGGAGCTGCCTGGGATTTATAGTTCTCTGCAATCAAAGAGCATTCTAAAACCCCAACAGCCATGGAATTGCACTAAACCTGGCACAGAGAACACCCACGAACACAAAGAGAATACTGGGGTCTCTGGGGAAAACAGACCTTGGAGATTGGGAGCTGCCTGGGATTTATAGTTCTCTGCAATCAAAGAGAATTCTAAAACCCCAACAGCCATGGAATTGCACTAAACTTGGCACAGAGAACACCCACGAACACAAAGAGAATACTGGGGGCTCTGGGGAAAACAGATCTTGGAGATTGGGAGCTGCCTGGGATTTATAGTTCTCTGCAATCAAAGAGCATTCTGAAACCCCAACAGCCATGAAATTGGACTAAACTTGGCACAGAGAACACCCATGAACACAAAGAGAATACTGGGGGCTCTGGGGAAAACTGACCTTGGAGATTGGGAGCTGCCTGGGATTTATAGTTCTCTGAAATCAAAGAGAATTCTAAAACCCCAACAGCCATGGAATTGCACTAAACTTGGCACAGAGAACACCCATGAACACAAAGAGAATACTGGGGGCTCTGGGGAAAACAGACCTTGGAGATTGGGAGCTGCCTGGGATTTATAGTTCTCTGCAATCAAAGAGCATTCTGAAACCCCAACAGCCATGAAATTGGACTAAACTTGGCACAGAGAACACCCATGAACACAAAGAGAATACTGGGGGCTCTGGGGAAAACAGACCTTGGAGATTGGGAGCTGCCTGGGATTTATAGTTCTCTGCAATCAAAGAGCATTCTGAAATCCCAATAGCCATGGAATTGCACTAAACTTGGCACAGAGAACACCCACGAACACAAAGAGAATACTGGGGGCTCTGGGGAAAACTGACCTTGGAGATTGGGAGCTGCCTGGGATTTATAGTTCTCTGCAATCAAAGAACATTCTGAAACCCCAACGGCCATGAAATTGGACTAAACTTGGCACAGAGAACACCCACGAACACAAAGAGAATACTGGGGGCTCTGGGGAAAACAGATCTTGGAGATTGGGAGCTGCCTGGGATTTATAGTTCTCTGCAATCAAAGAGCATTCTGAAACCCCAACAGCCATGAAATTGGACTAAACTTGGCACAGAGAACACCCATGAACACAAAGAGAATACTGGGGGCTCTGGGGAAAACAGACCTTGGAGATTGGGAGCTGCCTGGGATTTATAGTTCTCTGAAATCAAAGAGAATTCTAAAACCCCAACAGCCATGGAATTGCACTAAACTTGGCACAGAGAACACCCATGAACACAAAGAGAATACTGGGGGCTCTGGGGAAAACAGACCTTGGAGATTGGGAGCTGCCTGGGATTTATAGTTCTCTGCAATCAAAGAGCATTCTGAAACCCCAACAGCCATGAAATTGGACTAAACTTGGCACAGAGAACACCCATGAACACAAAGAGAATACTGGGGGCTCTGGGGAAAACAGACCTTGGAGATTGGGAGCTGCCTGGGATTTATAGTTCTCTGCAATCAAAGAGCATTCTGAAACCCCAACAGCCATGAAATTGGACTAAACTTGGCACAGAGAACACCCATGAACACAAAGAGAATACTGGGGGCTCTGGGGAAAACAGACCTTGGAGATTGGGAGCTGCCTGGGATTTATAGTTCTCTGCAATCAAAGAGCATTCTGAAATCCCAATAGCCATGGAATTGCACTAAACTTGGCACAGAGAACACCCACGAACACAAAGAGAATACTGGGGGCTCTGGGGAAAACTGACCTTGGAGATTGGGAGCTGCCTGGGATTTATAGTTCTCTGCAATCAAAGAACATTCTGAAACCCCAATGGCCATGAAATTGGACTAAACTTGGCACAGAGAACACCCACGAACACAAAGAGAATACTGGGGGCTCTGGGGAAAACAGATCTTGGAGATTGGGAGCTGCCTGGGATTTATAGTTCTCTGCAATCAAAGAGCATTCTGAAACCCCAACAGCCATGAAATTGGACTAAACTTGGCACAGAGAACACCCATGAACACAAAGAGAATACTGGGGGCTCTGGGGAAAACAGACCTTGGAGATTGGGAGCTGCCTGGGATTTATAGTTCTCTGAAATCAAAGAGAATTCTAAAACCCCAACAGCCATGGAATTGCACTAAACTTGGCACAGAGAACACCCATGAACACAAAGAGAATACTGGGGGCTCTGGGGAAAACAGACCTTGGAGATTGGGAGCTGCCTGGGATTTATAGTTCCCTGCAATCAAAGAGCATTCTGAAACCCCAACAGCCATGAAATTGGACTAAACTTGGCACAGAGAACACCCATGAACACAAATAGAATACTGGGGGCTCTGGGGAAAACAGACCTTGGAGATTGGGAGCTGCCTGGGATTTATAGTTCTCTGCAATCAAAGAGCATTCTGAAACCCCAACAGCCATGAAATTGGACTAAACTTGGCACAGAGAACACCCATGAACACAAAGAGAATACTGGGGGCTCTGGGGAAAACAGACCTTGGAGATTGGGAGCTGCCTGGGATTTATAGTTCTCTGCAATCAAAGAGCATTCTGAAATCCCAACAGCCATGAAATTGGACTAAACTTGGCACAGAGAACACCCATGAACACAAAGAGAATACTGGGGGCTCTGGGGAAAACAGACCTTGGAGATTGGGAGCTGCCTGGGATTTATAGTTCTCTGCAATCAAAGAGCATTCTGAAACCCCAACAGCCATGAAATTGGACTAAACTTGGCACAGAGAACACCCATGAACACAAAGAGAATACTGGGGGCTCTGGGGAAAACAGACCTTGGAGATTGGGAGCTGCCTGGGATTTATAGTTCTCTGCAATCAAAGAGCATTCTGAAACCCCAACAGCCATGAAATTGGACTAAACTTGGCACAGAGAACACCCATGAACACAAATAGAATACTGGGGGCTCTGGGGAAAACAGACCTTGGAGATTGGGAGCTGCCTGGGATTTATAGTTCTCTGCAATCAAAGAGCATTCTGAAATCCCAACAGCCATGGAATTGCACTAAACTTGGCACAAAGAACACCCACGAACACAAAGAGAATACTGGGGGCTCTGGGGAAAACAGACCTTGGAGATTGGGACCTGCCTGGGATTTATAGTTCTCTGCAATCAAAGAGCATTCTAAAACCCCAACAGCCATGGAATTGCACTAAACTTGGAACAGAGAACACCCACGAACACAAAGAGAATACTGGGGGCTCTGGGGAAAACAGACCTTGGAGATTGGGAGTTGCCTGGGATTTATAGTTCTCTGCAATCAAAGAGAATTCTAAAACCCCAACAGCCATGAAATTGGACTAAACTTGGCACAGAGAACACCCACGAACACAAAGAGAATACTGGGGGCTCTGGGGAAAACAGACCTTGGAGATTGGGAGCTGCCTGGGATTTATAGTTCTCTGCAATCAAAGAGAATTCTAAAACCCAAACAGCCATGGAATTGCACTAAACTTGGCACAGAGAACACCCACGAACACAAAGAGAATACTGGGGGCTCTGGGGAAAACAGACCTTGGAGATTGGGAGCTGCCTGGGATTTATAGTTCTCTGCAATCAAAGAGAATTCTAAAACCCCAACAGCCATGGAATTGCACTAAACTTGGCACAGAGAACACCCATGAACACAAAGAGAATACTGGGGGCTCTGGGGAAAACAGACCTTGGAGATTGGGAGCTGCCTGGGATTTATAGTTCTCTGCAATCAAAGAGAATTCTAAAACCCCAACAGCCATGGAATTGCACTAAACTTGGCACAGAGAACACCCATGAACACAAAGAGAATACTGGGGGCTCTGGGGAAAACAGACCTTGGAGATTGGGAGCTGCCTGGGATTTATAGTTCTCTGCAATCAAAGAGAATTCTAAAACCCCAACAGCCATGGAATTGCACTAAACTTGGCACAGAGAACACCCACGAACACAAAGAGAATACTGGGGTCTCTGGGGAAAACAGACCTTGGAGATTGGGAGCTGCCTGGGATTTATAGTTCTCTGCAATCAAAGAGCATTCTGAAACCCCAACAGCCATGAAATTGGACTAAACTTGGCACAGAGAACACCCATGAACACAAAGAGAATACTGGGGGCTCTGTGGAAAACAGACCTTGGAGATTGGGAGCTGCCTGGGATTTATAGTTCTCTGAAATCAAAGAGAATTCTAAAACCCCAACAGCCATGGAATTGCACTAAACTTGGCACAGAGAACACCCATGAACACAAAGAGAATACTGGGGGCTCTGGGGAAAACAGACCTTGGAGATTGGGAGCTGCCTGGGATTTATAGTTCTCTGCAATCAAAGAGCATTCTGAAACCCCAACAGCCATGAAATTGGACTAAACTTGGCACAGAGAACACCCATGAACACAAAGAGAATACTGGGGGCTCTGGGGAAAACAGATCTTGGAGATTGGGAGCTGCCTGGGATTTATAGTTCTCTGCAATCAAAGAGCATTCTGAAACCCCAACAGCCATGAAATTGGACTAAACTTGGCACAGAGAACACCCATGAACACAAAGAGAATACTGGGGGCTCTGGGGAAAACAGATCTTGGAGATTGGGAGCTGCCTGGGATTTATAGTTCTCTGCAATCAAAGAGCATTCTGAAACCCCAACAGCCATGAAATTGGACTAAACTTGGCACAGAGAACACCCATGAACACAAAGAGAATACTGGGGGCTCTGGGGAAAACAGATCTTGGAGATTGGGAGCTGCCTGGGATTTATAGTTCTCTGCAATCAAAGAGCATTCTGAAACCCCAACAGCCATGAAATTGGACTAAACTTGGCACAGAGAACACCCATGAACACAAAGAGAATACTGGGGGCTCTGGGGAAAACAGATCTTGGAGATTGGGAGCTGCCTGGGATTTATAGTTCTCTGCAATCAAAGAGCATTCTGAAACCCCAACAGCCATGAAATTGGACTAAACTTGGCACAGAGAACACCCATGAACACAAAGAGAATACTGGGGGCTCTGGGGAAAACAGACCTTGGAGATTGGGAGCTGCCTGGGATTTATATTTCTCTGAAATCAAAGAGAATTCTAAAACCCCAACAGCCATGGAATTGCACTAAACTTGGCACAGAGAACACCCATGAACACAAAGAGAATACTGGGGGCTCTGGGGAAAACAGACCTTGGAGATTGGGAGCTGCCTGGGATTTATAGTTCCCTGCAATCAAAGAGCATTCTGAAACCCCAACAGCCATGAAATTGGACTAAACTTGGCACAGAGAACACCCATGAACACAAATAGAATACTGGGGGCTCTGGGGAAAACAGACCTTGGAGATTGGGAGCTGCCTGGGATTTATAGTTCTCTGCAATCAAAGAGCATTCTGAAACCCCAACAGCCATGAAATTGGACTAAACTTGGCACAGAGAACACCCATGAACACAAAGAGAATACTGGGGGCTCTGGGGAAAACAGATCTTGGAGATTGGGAGCTGCCTGGGATTTATAGTTCTCTGCAATCAAAGAGCATTCTGAAACCCCAACAGCCATGAAATTGGACTAAACTTGGCACAGAGAACACCCATGAACACAAAGAGAATACTGGGGGCTCTGGGGAAAACAGACCTTGGAGATTGGGAGCTGCCTGGGATTTATATTTCTCTGAAATCAAAGAGAATTCTAAAACCCCAACAGCCATGGAATTGCACTAAACTTGGCACAGAGAACACCCATGAACACAAAGAGAATACTGGGGGCTCTGGGGAAAACAGACCTTGGAGATTGGGAGCTGCCTGGGATTTATAGTTCCCTGCAATCAAAGAGCATTCTGAAACCCCAACAGCCATGAAATTGGACTAAACTTGGCACAGAGAACACCCATGAACACAAATAGAATACTGGGGGCTCTGGGGAAAACAGACCTTGGAGATTGGGAGCTGCCTGGGATTTATAGTTCTCTGCAATCAAAGAGCATTCTGAAACCCCAACAGCCATGAAATTGGACTAAACTTGGCACAGAGAACACCCATGAACACAAAGAGAATACTGGGGGCTCTGGGGAAAACAGACCTTGGAGATTGGGAGCTGCCTGGGATTTATAGTTCTCTGCAATCAAAGAGCATTCTGAAACCCCAACAGCCATGAAATTGGACTAAACTTGGCACAGAGAACACCCATGAACACAAAGAGAATACTGGGGGCTCTGGGGAAAACAGATCTTGGAGATTGGGAGCTGCCTGGGATTTATAGTTCTCTGCAATCAAAGAGCATTCTGAAACCCCAACAGCCATGAAATTGGACTAAACTTGGCACAGAGAACACCCATGAACACAAAGAGAATACTGGGGGCTCTGGGGAAAACAGATCTTGGAGATTGGGAGCTGCCTGGGATTTATAGTTCTCTGCAATCAAAGAGCATTCTGAAACCCCAACAGCCATGAAATTGGACTAAACTTGGCACAGAGAACACCCATGAACACAAAGAGAATACTGGGGGCTCTGGGGAAAACAGATCTTGGAGATTGGGAGCTGCCTGGGATTTATAGTTCTCTGCAATCAAAGAGCATTCTGAAACCCCAACAGCCATGAAATTGGACTAAACTTGGCACAGAGAACACCCATGAACACAAAGAGAATACTGGGGGCTCTGGGGAAAACAGATCTTGGAGATTGGGAGCTGCCTGGGATTTATAGTTCTCTGCAATCAAAGAGCATTCTGAAACCCCAACAGCCATGAAATTGGACTAAACTTGGCACAGAGAACACCCATGAACACAAAGAGAATACTGGGGGCTCTGGGGAAAACAGACCTTGGAGATTGGGAGCTGCCTGGGATTTATATTTCTCTGAAATCAAAGAGAATTCTAAAACCCCAACAGCCATGGAATTGCACTAAACTTGGCACAGAGAACACCCATGAACACAAAGAGAATACTGGGGGCTCTGGGGAAAACAGACCTTGGAGATTGGGAGCTGCCTGGGATTTATAGTTCCCTGCAATCAAAGAGCATTCTGAAACCCCAACAGCCATGAAATTGGACTAAACTTGGCACAGAGAACACCCATGAACACAAATAGAATACTGGGGGCTCTGGGGAAAACAGACCTTGGAGATTGGGAGCTGCCTGGGATTTATAGTTCTCTGCAATCAAAGAGCATTCTGAAACCCCAACAGCCATGAAATTGGACTAAACTTGGCACAGAGAACACCCATGAACACAAAGAGAATACTGGGGGCTCTGGGGAAAACAGATCTTGGAGATTGGGAGCTGCCTGGGATTTATAGTTCTCTGCAATCAAAGAGCATTCTGAAACCCCAACAGCCATGAAATTGGACTAAACTTGGCACAGAGAACACCCATGAACACAAAGAGAATACTGGGGGCTCTGGGGAAAACAGACCTTGGAGATTGGGAGCTGCCTGGGATTTATATTTCTCTGAAATCAAAGAGAATTCTAAAACCCCAACAGCCATGGAATTGCACTAAACTTGGCACAGAGAACACCCATGAACACAAAGAGAATACTGGGGGCTCTGGGGAAAACAGACCTTGGAGATTGGGAGCTGCCTGGGATTTATAGTTCCCTGCAATCAAAGAGCATTCTGAAACCCCAACAGCCATGAAATTGGACTAAACTTGGCACAGAGAACACCCATGAACACAAATAGAATACTGGGGGCTCTGGGGAAAACAGACCTTGGAGATTGGGAGCTGCCTGGGATTTATAGTTCTCTGCAATCAAAGAGCATTCTGAAACCCCAACAGCCATGAAATTGGACTAAACTTGGCACAGAGAACACCCATGAACACAAAGAGAATACTGGGGGCTCTGGGGAAAACAGACCTTGGAGATTGGGAGCTGCCTGGGATTTATAGTTCTCTGCAATCAAAGAGCATTCTGAAATCCCAACAGCCATGGAATTGCACTAAACTTGGCACAAAGAACACCCACGAACACAAAGAGAATACTGGGGGCTCTGGGGAAAACTGACCTTGGAGATTGGGAGCTGCCTGGGATTTATAGTTCTCTGCAATCAAAGAGAATTCTAAAACCCCAACAGCCATGAAATTGGACTAAACTTGGCACAGAGAACACCCACGAACACAAAGAGAATACTGGGGGCTCTGGGGAAAACAGACCTTGGAGATTGGGAGCTGCCTGGGATTTATAGTTCTCTGCAATCAAAGAGAATTCTAAAACCCCAACAGCCATGGAATTGCACTAAACTTGGCACAGAGAACACCCACGAACACAAAGAGAATACTGGGGGCTCTGGGGAAAACAGACCTTGGAGATTGGGAGCTGCCTGGGATTTATAGTTCTCTGCAATCAAAGAGAATTCTAAAACCCCAACAGCCATGAAATTGGACTAAACTTGGAACAGAGAACACCCACGAACACAAAGAGAATACTGGGGGCTCTGGGGAAAACAGACCTTGGAGATTGGGAGTTGCCTGGGATTTATAGTTCTCTGCAATCAAAGAGAATTCTAAAACCCCAACAGCCATGAAATTGGACTAAACTTGGCACAGAGAACACCCACGAACACAAAGAGAATACTGGGGGCTCTGGGGAAAACAGACCTTGGAGATTGGGAGCTGCCTGGGATTTATAGTTCTCTGCAATCAAAGAGAATTCTAAAACCCCAACAGCCATGGAATTGCACTAAACTTGGCACAGAGAACACCCACGAACACAAAGAGAATACTGGGGGCTCTGGGGAAAACAGACCTTGGAGATTGGGAGCTGCCTGGGATTTATAGTTCTCTGCAATCAAAGAGAATTCTAAAACCCCAACAGCCATGGAATTGCACTAAACTTGGCACAGAGAACACCCATGAACACAAAGAGAATACTGGGGGCTCTGGGGAAAACAGACCTTGGAGATTGGGAGCTGCCTGGGATTTATAGTTCTCTGCAATCAAAGAGAATTCTAAAACCCCAACAGCCATGGAATTGCACTAAACTTGGCACAGAGAACACCCACGAACACAAAGAGAATACTGGGGTCTCTGGGGAAAACAGACCTTGGAGAATGGGAGCTGCCTGGGATTTATAGTTCTCTGCAATCAAAGAGAATTCTAAAACCCCAACAGCCATGGAATTGCACTAAACTTGGCACAGAGAACACCCACGAACACAAAGAGAATACTGGGGGCTCTGGGGAAAACAGACCTTGGAGATTGGGAGCTCCCTGGGATTTATAGTTCTCTGCAATCAGAGAGCATTCTGAAACCCCAACAGCCATGAAATTGGACTAAACTTGGCACAGAGAACACCCATGAACACAAAGAGAATACTGGGGGCTCTGGGGAAAACAGACCTTGGAGATTGGGAGCTCCCTGGGATTTATAGTTCTCTGCAATCAGAGAGCATTCTGAAACCCCAACAGCCATGGAATTGCACTAAACTTGGCACAGAGAACACCCACGAACACAAAGAGAATACTGGGGGCTCTGGGGAAAACTGACCTTGGAGATTGGGAGCTGCCTGGGATTTATAGTTCTCTGCAATCAGAGAGCATTGTGAAACCCCAACAGCCATGGAATTGCACTAAACTAGGCACAGAGAACACCCACGAACACAAAGAGAATACTGGGGGCTCTGGGGAAAACAGACCTTGGAGATTGGGAGCTGCCTGGGATTTATAGTTCTCTGCAATCAGAGAGCATTCTGAAACCCCAACAGCCATGGAATTGCACTAAACTTGGCACAGAGAATACTGGGGGCTCTGGGGAAAACTGACCTTGGATATTGGGAGCTGCCTGGGATTTCCTTCCTGCCACAGCTATCCCCTGGGAGGCGCCTGCAAACGCTGCTGCAACAACTCAGGCGCCGTTTGCAGCAGGGAGCTTCTCCGTTTGCAGCTTCTCCGTTGGCCTGGGGATGGCTCTCCTCCTTTCCTGGGCCCGCCTACAGGAGCGGCTGCAGCCCAGCACGTGCTGCTCCAGGGAGGATGATGCTGACAGCTGGCGCTTCCGGTAGCCCAGCTTTTACTTTAATCTGAACCGCAGCAGGGAGTTCCGCAGTTCCTGGGCCGAACTTTGGGGCCAGCAGATGGAATGTGCCTCAGCCGCCAGCTCCAAGACCAGGAATGCCTGCAAACCTCAGCTAACTTTCCCTTCTCCTTACTTTGTATCATTCCCTAATAAACCACTTGAAACTTGAAACTTTTTGTCTTCCCGCATGATACTTTTGTATCCCCTCCTGGCTCAGCACTCCATAAACCTTGCCATAAACTCCTTTCTGGGCTCCGGAGAGCCGTGAGCCCGCGGGGGGCGCCTCCAGGTGCTCCCCGGACCCCGAATCTGCGTTCGGCCAAAACGCGGATAAGGAAACCGCCATCTCGGACCCCGCTATCCACTAAACATTTAACATGGCGGATCGCCGCCGTTCCAATTTTGCCTTGTTCAGTGACTAATTCTAAGTCTATCCGCCACCCCAGTTTCTCTGTTTTGGGCTGCTCCTCCCGGGAAGAAATTAGTTTTGTTTTTAGAACTTCTGTCTTGCAGAGAAACAGCTGACTGCCAAACCGGGGCTCCCCGCTTCTCCGCGGCAGCCCTCGCTCCACATGGACTCAGGCCGCCTGGGACCTGCAGCAGCCGATTGCAGCGGCCCCGGGGAGGGAGGCCAGATGAGTCCCGGGTCTTGGTTGGGAGATACAGTTCTCCAAAGGGCATTGGCCCGCCTGCCACCACTCACAGATTCTTTTACGGACTTTTTCTGCCTTCTCTGACTGACTTGGTGCCCTAGCGCCACGGGCTTCCTCTATGAACTCCAAACCAGCCGCTTGCGAAGCATGGCCCCCGCTTGTGGGTGCATGGCCTTGTTGCAAAGGATCATACCTCAGGAACTCTGCCTTTATTAATTGCTGTGGGGTTTCCAAATAAACTTTGCTGGGATGGGGATCTTTCCTATGAAAACTATGAATTATGATGAACTGAAAAGAATGTATGTATGGAGTATGTGTAATATGAAATGAAATAAGATGTACCTTCGCCTCCCCCCTCCCTTGTCTTTCCCCTCTTGAACTTTACCCTATAAAGGAGTATGCGACCAGGAGATTACAGTTAAGGAAGTTCAATTTCCTTGGAAGGAACTCCATCCATATTGACATTGCATGAAAAATACTGGCAAATCTGTGGCTTTGTTTTTCAGAGTTCAGACAAACAAAAGCCAGAGATTTGATCAGCCAGAAGCCGGAAAACCAGACTGATTGCATCAATCACGGTGTTTGTGCATGCTCCCTTGTGACAAAGGACCCTTTTGCCTGCAAGGTTGAAGATCCAGACATCGCCCATAGCCACCCTCTTTTGCCTATACACATCCTTTATCGGACCCAGGAAATCCTTTGTTCCCCTAGCCGTCTCCCCTGCTGTGGGGAGACAATAGGTGTTCAATCAGCTGGCGAACGCCTCCCGGGCGTTCCGCCCTCCTGTGCTGTCAAACCAGAGCCCGCCTCCCGGCCGCTGATTGGACAATCTCTGGAGGCGCTCTGAGGGCTCTGATTGGCCCTTTAGAGGCGACAGCGGCCGGCGATTGGAGGGAGGGTGGGACCGGCGGCCAAGCCTCCTCCCAGCTGTTCCGGAGCCGGCCAACCAGGACAAGGGAAACTGACAGGAGGCGGGCGGGAGATTCAAACCAGGATTTCTTTGTTCTGACTGTATAAATATGCCTGAAAATCACTGCACTGTATGCTTACTTGAGGATTCATCCCTGTAACGCATCCTTTTCAGCTGAATCGCAAAAATAAACGCTTCGGTCGCAGATCTCCTCTTCAGCCTTGGTGAGATTGATTTCCAACGTTTTTGCGTCTTTTTGAATTGGCCTCCGCTGGTCGCTTGCCAAGGTCAGAACCCCATTTGCGGTTCTTTGGGTCTCCCCTCGCCGGGAGAACCCCCCAAAAGAGCTCGATATCATTTGGCTTTACCACGAAGGGACTGCTGCTTGAGGTTCCAGACCAAATTATAGCCTAAATTCTCAAGCAGGTGCCTTGGACTGATTCTTTGGGCCAGTGGCGGCGGAGGAGCGGCTCGGGAAAAGAGGCGCCTCTCCCAATTTGGACTTCCATTTGACCAGCTAACCAAAACTACAAATTCTCCCGCAGCCACCTCCTCCTAAGCCCTGACCTGGGGTTTCAGCACAAAGGAGCGCCAGGGAAGCCTTGATCTAAGGACTTCCAGGAAGAGGAGCGACCGACGCGAGAAGGGGGGAAGAAAACGTCCGGACGGGTAAGAAGCCAACCGCGGGCTGCCTTTGACTGCCAGGTGGGAGGGGACCCTAGGCTTTCTGAACCAGCTTCGGAGTCGGCCCACTGGGGAGGGATTCTCTGGGTCTCGGTAACAAATTCCTGGCGGGAGGTAGCGAACATCCACGTTTGAGGTCCAGAATAGCAACTCAGCTCGCTTTTGCGGCCTTGGCTGGAGCTACGCTGGAGAGGGAGCCCTTCCCTTTCGGACTGCCTAGCTGCCAAGGGCTGATCGCCTCGGGCTCTCTTGCTAGGGGACCGTTCAGGCTCTAGCCTACCAGCGGTTGGGGGGGCTACCCTGATTAGCCACTTCAGTGTGGGGCTATCAAGAGAGATGGGCGCATGTTATTCAGGGGTCAATCGTACTGTTCCATCAGAAACACCTTTGGGAAGGATACTGGCGGAATGGGACAGTGTCGCGTCACGGTCGCTGACGCAGGCCAGTATGGTGAAATTTAGCATGAGGAAGTGGCCCACCAGGCCCTTGGAAGGCGGAGTCTCGTGGCCCCCTCACGGCAGCACTGACCCGGAGCTCATCTTGAAGCTCCAGCAGGACTGTTGTGCCAGGGCCAAATGGGCCGAGCTAGCCTATGCCTCATGCTTTTTCGCCCTGCACCGGAAGGAGGCGGAAGGGGGCAGTCGTGTCCAGCTCCTCCCATGCAAGGAGAAGGGAACGAAGCCCCAGCCCCCGGGAAGCCTCCCTCCAGACCCTTTGCCTCCTCCCGAGGAGGACCTCCTTGACACACTTGCTTATCCCCCTCCTTATCGCCCCAGCCTTCCCTTCTCCCCTCCTGTAACTTCTCCTGAGCCCTCCTCTGCAACCCCTCCTTCAGAATCTCTCCTCCCAGGGATTCCTGCCCTCTTGTCCTCCCCAGCTCAGGCACCCAGCCAGCCCCGATCTTCCCCAGCAGGGACATCTCCCTCTACAAAGTCTGGGCCCTCTATCCAGAGCGCCTCCACCCCCTTGTACCCTCCACTGCCATCTGCCCCCCTCTGCAGCCCCACTCCTACCCCATCCTCACCCCCAAGCTCCTCCAGGACCCCCTCGCTGAGCCTCAGCTGCCCGCCCTCCTCCTCCTCTTCCTCTTTCGCCCCGGCCAGACACAGCACCCCTCTTGATCCTCTCCCGCCTCCCGCTCAGACCCCCAAAAGGTGCCCCAGCCCGCGGCTGGAGCCCCTTTCCCTGAGGGAACTTGACCCCCTCGCCCCCTGTCTCGCTCCCCAACCCAGGCTCCCTGCCATCTGTGCCCCAGCCCCTTCCCATTCCCCTTGTTGCCACCAAGGCACTCCCAGGGCCCCTTCCCCTCCTGAGCAGCCCCTGATCCCTTCCCCTGCCCCACCTGCAGCTCATCCGAGGGTCCCCACAGACCCTCAGGATCCCTTTGAGCCCTTGATCACCAAGGGCAGCCTGCGCAGCCACCCGGCCCACATCCAGGCCCCCCTAAGGGAGACTGTGGGCCCAGGGGGCACTTCCTTCCTCGTGCATGTTCCTTTCACTACCTCAGACCTCATCAATTGGAAGAGGAACACAGCTCCTCTCTCCCAGGACCCCACTGAAATGTATGAGCTACTCAAAACCATTTTCCTAACCCATCGCCCCACTTGGGGGGATGTCATGACCCTTCTGGGTTCACTCCTCACCCAGGAAGAGAAGCGCCGCCTGCTGGCCGCTGCTCAGGCTGAAGCCATGAAGGGGGAGGTGGACGAAGGTGAGGACAGGGAGGCTGTTTTCCCCATCAAGGAAGATCCTGGGTGGAACTTCAATACTGAGGATGGCAGGAAAGCCTTGAAGGCCTTCCATCGCCATATCTTGGTAGGTGTGCCTTTGGTATACCCTCGCCCCTTGAACCTCTCCAAACTTCTTGACATTCAACAGAAGCCGGACGAGAGTCCTTCGGACTTCTACGACCGGATGTGTCGAATGGCCAAGAACTGGACCAACATTGACCCCACTGACCCCGACAGCCAGCGCATGCTGAACACCCTCTTCATTGGGAAGTCCACCAGGGACATCAAACTCAAGCTCCAGAAGATAGAGGGAGGGGAGGCAATGCCCATCTCCCAGCTCATCAACATAGCTTTTAAGGTCTTCCACAACCGGGAAGACGCTGCTGCACAAAAGGAGGAGGATGACAGGAAGGCACAGGCTGAGGTTCAGGCCACTTGCATGTTGGCTGCTCTGGCAGACAGGGACAGGGGCAGGGATGGAGGGAGGGACCACAGGGACCACAGGGACAGACAGAATGGGGGAAGTCGGAACCAGGGGAGGCAGAGGGACTACAGGGATGTCCAATGTTATGGGTGCAAAAAGACAGGACACATCAGAAGGGACTGCCCAGAGGGAAGGGAAAGGGGGGCCCACGAGAGGGTCCTGTGACTAGGAAGAAGGATCTCCCTGGCACCCTCTGACCCCATTGTGCCATTGAAGTTTGGAAGGAGGACTGTCGACTTCCTCCTGGACTGTGGGGCCACCCACTCAGTGCTCACAGAGGGGTTCAGGGGAACAGAATTGGGGAACAGGAAGGCTCAGGTAGTTGGGGTCTCGGGGAAAGAGGCAGAGCGTTCCTTCATGAAGCCCATGGAGTGTGAAGTGGGGGGGAGGACCTTGTCTCACGAGTTCTTATATATGCCAGAGTGTCCTGTCCCCCTTCTGGGCAGGGATATCCTTTGTAAAATCAGGGCCCAAGTTGCCTTTGGGCCAGAAAAGATCATCCTAGCAGTGCCTGAGGAAGAAGGATGGAGAGCTCAGGCCTTCCTTCTCCATCAGCCCAATCCAGAGGCTGATCTGATTCCTCTGGCAGTCCTACAGCAGGTGGATCCCATAGTTTGGGCAGATGGGGTCCCGGGAAGAGCTAAGAACATTGCCCCTGTCTCAATCACCCTCAAACCAGACATCACTCCCCCTAGGATCCCTCAGTATAGGATTCCCATGGAGGCTAGGAAAGGCCTCCAGCCCATTATTGATAATTTCTTAAAGCACTCTCTGCTGAGAGAATGTGCCTCTCCATTCAACTCCCCAGTCCTCCCAGTACGAAAAGGTGATGGTTCTGAATATCGTTTTGTTCAGGACCTGAGGGCCATCAATGCTGTAGTGGTGGATCTGCACCCTGTGGTGCCCAATCCTTACACTCTACTCTCTACTATTCCTCCTTCCTGCTCTTGCTTTACTGTTTTGGATTTAAAGGATGCCTTTTTCTCGATCCCTATTCACAAGGATAGCCAGGAGATCTTTGCATTCGAGTGGGAGCATGTGGGCACTGCCAGGCGGGTGCAACTTTGCTGGCAGGTTCTGCCCCAGGGCTTCACGTCGAGCCCCACCATCTTCAGCCAAAGCCTCGCCTCTGAGTTGGAGAAGTGGCCTGATCGCGACCAGGGGGTCCTGCTGCAGTATATTGACGACCTGCTGCTTTGTTGTGGGGACAAGGATACCTGTGAACGTCTCACCATCAACCTCCTCAACTTCCTGGGGGAAGCCGGCTTCAAGGTATCCAAGAAGAAGGCCCAGATCTGTAAGGACACTGTGAGGTACCTGGGGTTTGACGTCAGCCAAGGGCAGAGGGCATTGGGACCAGAGAGGAAGGAGGCCATCTGCAGGGTCAAGGAGCCTAGGACGAAGAAACAGCTGAGGGGCTTCTTGGGCATGGCTTCATTTTGTAGAATCTGGGTTCCAGGCTTTGGACTGATTGCCAAGCCCCTGTATGAGGCGACGTCGGGGCCAGAGACGTTTCTAGTCTGGTCAGCTGAGTGCAGGACAGCCTTTGAAGCCATCAAGAAAGCCCTGATGTCGGCCCCTGCCTTGGGACTTCCTGACATGACCAAGCCCTTCTTCCTCTATGTCCATGAACGCCAGGGGGTGGCAGCGGGGGTACTTACCCAGCCCCTGGGCAGCACCAAGAGACCAGTTGCCTACTTTTCCAAGCGCCTAGACAACACCAGCCTTGGATGGCCTGCCTGCCTGAGAGCCGTGGCTGCAACTGCCCTGATTGCTGAGGAGGCCAGGAAGCTGACGTTGGGCCAACCGACGACCGTCTACGTTCCCCACAGCGTCTTGGCAGTCCTGGATGCCAAGGGGACCAACTGGCTGTCCGCCGGCCGGCTCACGCGCTACCAGGCCCTGCTCATCGACCAAGGAGACCTCACCCTGGCCACCACCAACTGTCTCAACCCTGCCACCCTGATGCCCATCGACCTGGCTGAAGGAGACGACCAGGAGCCCCATGACTGCATTGCCACCATCGAAGAAGTCTACTCCAGCCGCCCTGACCTCAAGGACCAGCCCCTTCCTGATGCTGAGCTTGAGTTCTTCACCGACGGCAGCAGCAGCTGTCATCAGGGCGAGAGGAGAGCCGGGTATGCTGTGGTCACTCTCTGGGACACCATCGAGGCTGAACCACTCCCTCCTGGCACCTCCGCCCAGAAGGCAGAGCTCATCGCCCTCACCAGAGCCCTGGAGCTGGCCGAGGGAAAGACCGCCAACATCTACACGGACTCTAAGTTTGCCTTCCATGTGCTCCACGCTCACGGGGCTATTTGGAAGGAGAGGGGGCTGCTGACAACAGCTGGCAGCCCCGTGAAGCATCAGGCTGAGATTCTGAGACTCTTGGAGGCTGTCTGCAAGCCTGCTGCAGTGGCCGTCATCCACTGCAGGGGGCACCAGGCCGGGGACCAGGACACAGCTAAGGGGAATCGAAGAGCGGACGCTGCAGCCAAGGCGGCTGCCAATCGAGAGCCCATCTTCCTTGGTGCTTTGATCCCAGACACCACTGTGACCTCCCTCCCTGTGTATGGAGCCATGGATGATGAGTTCGCGAAGGGAGAGGGTCTGAAGCAGGAGGAGGGCTGGTGGAAGGACAACCAAGGCCGTCTGTTGCTGACTGATCCCCTTATGCGTGAAGTGGCCCTGCGCCTCCACAAGAGCACCCATTGGGGCCATGATGCTATGCTGGAGCATCTCAGGACTCTCTTCATCGGCCCTCGCATGGCCCAGCAGTCCATTTGGGCTTGCCGTCGGTGTCTCCTCTGTCTTAAGAACAACCCCAAGATCCAGAAGCGGCCAGAAGTGGGGCATCTCAAGGCGGGCCTCCAACCAGGGCAAGTGTGGCAAGTGGACTTCGCAGAGCTGCCCTCTAGCCGGAAGTACAAATATCTGTTGGTGTTTGTGGACTGTTATAGCGGGTGGCCTGAGGCCTTCCCTTGCTACACCTGTGCTGCCAAGGAGGTGAGCCATGCCCTGCTCAATCACATCATCCCCCGTTTCGGATTGCCCATCTGCCTCTCCTCAGATAACGGAGCATCTTTCGTCTCCAAAGTCACCCAGCAGGTCGCCCAGGCTCTCCAGATCCAGTGGAACCTGCATACCAGCTGGCACCCTGAAGCAAGCGGGAAGGTCGAGCGAATGAACCAGACCATCAAAAGACAATTGGCTAAGATCTGTCAGCAGGCGAGCCTGCCCTGGCCAGATGCTCTCCCACTAGCTCTCACTCGAATCAGGGCCGCTCCTAGGAAGGGCTTGAAGCTGAGCCCTTTTGAGATCCTCTATGGTAGGCCTTTCCCTTCCTCCCGGGTCCCCCTCAAGGCTGAGCACTTGCATGAGGTGGGATCCGAGAGTATCAGGGAGAGACTGTCTCTTCTCACTTCTATCCTCTCTTCTATGAATAGGTACCTGCTTTCTCACCTTCCTGTTCCTTTGGATGCTCCTGTCCACAACTTCTCTATCGGCGACTGGGTCCTGGTTCGTACGTACCGACCGGAGGCATTGACCGAAAAGTGGGTCGGGCCCCACCAGATCCTCCTCACCACCCACACTGCGGCTAAGGTAGCGGGTATCCGGTCCTGGGTCCACCATTCCAGGCTGAAGCTCGCCCCAGAGCCACAAGTGGGGACCACGGAGGGAGGAGGTGACGACGAACAGTGGGCCGTAGAGCCAGGGGAGGATCTGCGGCTTCTATTCCGGAGGTTGCCGCCGAAAGACTCTTCGGCTCCTGAGCCCACCGGTCCACCCCCTTCCAGAACAGCCAGGAGGAGGAGACGGCGTGCCTCTGGTCGAGGAGGGCCCCCAAAGGATCCCCACCAAGTTTCAAGCCGATAGCCCCACGGGAAGCCTCCTTTTCCGCCTACTTCCGGGTTCAGAAGTTCCACTGACAGCTCCTGACAGCTGTCAAACTCACCACCAGCTGATTTTGACAAGCGCGTTTGAGACATCTCTGCCGCTTTTTGCCTCTCCATCGCTCTATCGAGACCGCTGGGAGCTGTCCAGCAATTCAGCACTCTCTGCAAACAGTAAGTCTATTCGGCCACTAGGGGGAGGAGCTGTCCAACACCTTTCAGCATGATCTATCCCTTATTATTTTGCCTGCTTTTCCCTTCCCAATGCATGACTTCCAGCCCTGTACTGTATGAGTGGTTGTCAACTAAGGTTAACTTTTGGCAACAGTTGGCATACCGAGTCTTAAATGTTTCCGATTTCTGCCTGACTAGTGGGGCCTCAGCCACTGATATCTTCTCTTCCTGCCTAATAGGGGTTCCAGAGCCCCTGGAGATTTTTCGAAATTTTACAGTTTTCCAAAATATCCCATCGAAGGCCATGTCCTATAGAGACATTTCTGTATGGGGCAGGGCCGTCAGGGAAAGGGAGCCGGGCATGGTGGTCATTAAATTGGCACACCAGCCACATGCCCATCACTGCTTCCAAATCCCCAAGTGTGTGGGGAGGTGCCATGATTTGCCTAGAGAAAATCTTTTAAATTGTTCCTCCGTTGAAGTGCTGCCTTACATGAATGCCCATTTGGTGTTGCCCCCTGGATGGTTCTTCCTGTGCGGGCAGACAGCCTATAGCTACCTCCCAGCCAATTCCACCATTGGGAATTGTGCCTTGGGCAGGCTGTCTATCTTTTTGCCTTCCAAAAGCGATCTGGAGCTGGCACACTCCCTGGATCGAGAGGCTAGGTCCATACAAAACTTGGACCCAAATTGTGATCCCTCTATGGTAGTCAAGGGCATTCCTCAATTTGTGGCAGCGGCCCTGTTTACCCCTGGGGTTGCAGCGGCAATGAACTACAGGGCCATTAAACATCTGGCCTGTGCTCTGGTCAAGAACATCAATTACACCTCACAAGCCTTGGCCTCCATAGCTACTGAGATGCATGAGCTAAGGGAGGCCGTGTTGGACAATCGGGCTGCCATTGATTTTCTTTTGTTGAAGAACCACTACGGCTGTGAGAGTGTGCGACACATGTGTTGCTTTAATTTGACAGACCGGACCCCTGTAGTCAGAAAAGCCATAGAGGGCCTGAATGATTTGGCGGCGGGGATAAAAGAATCAGTAGGCTTTGACCTCGGTTTTCTGACAGATTGGCTTCCTTCGCTAGCATGGCTCAGAAAGGGCTTTCTAGTTTTCCTGGGTCTTGTTGTTCTTTTGTTGGTCTTGAGCTGCTGCTGGTCGCACATTCCCTCTCTGTTCAAAACTTGCCAAAAAAGGGGGCGTGTAGATCCGTCTAGACAGATGGCCATGCTGCCGTTAGTGGGCTACCGTGCGTGGGCGGAGGCTGTAGGAGGCCGCCTCCTGCGGACTCCAGCGCCTCCGAGTGGGGATTTGACAGCTGGCGCTTCCGGTAGCCCAGCTTTTACTTTAATCTGAACCGCAGCAGGGAGTTCCGCAGTTCCTGGGCCGAACTTTGGGGCCAGCAGATGGAATGTGCCTCAGCCGCCAGCTCCAAGACCAGGAATGCCTGCAAACCTCAGCTAACTTTCCCTTCTCCTTACTTTGTATCATTCCCTAATAAACCACTTGAAACTTGAAACTTTTTGTCTTCCCGCATGATACTTTTGTATCCCCTCCTGGCTCAGCACTCCATAAACCTTGCCATAAACTCCTTTCTGGGCTCCGGAGAGCCGTGAGCCCGCGGGGGGCGCCTCCAGGTGCTCCCCGGACCCCGAATCTGCGTTCGGCCAAAACGCGGATAAGGAAACCGCCATCTCGGACCCCGCTATCCACTAAACATTTAACATGGCGGATCGCCGCCGTTCCAATTTTGCCTTGTTCAGTGACTAATTCTAAGTCTATCCGCCACCCCAGTTTCTCTGTTTTGGGCTGCTCCTCCCGGGAAGAAATTAGTTTTGTTTTTAGAACTTCTGTCTTGCAGAGAAACAGCTGACTGCCAAACCGGGGCTCCCCGCTTCTCCGCGGCAGCCCTCGCTCCACATGGACTCAGGCCGCCTGGGACCTGCAGCAGCCGATTGCAGCGGCCCCGGGGAGGGAGGCCAGATGAGTCCCGGGTCTTGGTTGGGAGATACAGTTCTCCAAAGGGCATTGGCCCGCCTGCCACCACTCACAGATTCTTTTACGGACTTTTTCTGCCTTCTCTGACTGACTTGGTGCCCTAGCGCCACGGGCTTCCTCTATGAACTCCAAACCAGCCGCTTGCGAAGCATGGCCCCCGCTTGTGGGTGCATGGCCTTGTTGCAAAGGATCATACCTCAGGAACTCTGCCTTTATTAATTGCTGTGGGGTTTCCAAATAAACTTTGCTGGGATGGGGATCTTTCCTATGAAAACTATGAATTATGATGAACTGAAAAGAATGTATGTATGGAGTATGTGTAATATGAAATGAAATAAGATGTACCTTCGCCTCCCCCCTCCCTTGTCTTTCCCCTCTTGAACTTTACCCTATAAAGGAGTATGCGACCAGGAGATTACAGTTAAGGAAGTTCAATTTCCTTGGAAGGAACTCCATCCATATTGACATTGCATGAAAAATACTGGCAAATCTGTGGCTTTGTTTTTCAGAGTTCAGACAAACAAAAGCCAGAGATTTGATCAGCCAGAAGCCGGAAAACCAGACTGATTGCATCAATCACGGTGTTTGTGCATGCTCCCTTGTGACAAAGGACCCTTTTGCCTGCAAGGTTGAAGATCCAGACATCGCCCATAGCCACCCTCTTTTGCCTATACACATCCTTTATCGGACCCAGGAAATCCTTTGTTCCCCTAGCCGTCTCCCCTGCTGTGGGGAGACAATAGGTGTTCAATCAGCTGGCGAACGCCTCCCGGGCGTTCCGCCCTCCTGTGCTGTCAAACCAGAGCCCGCCTCCCGGCCGCTGATTGGACAATCTCTGGAGGCGCTCTGAGGGCTCTGATTGGCCCTTTAGAGGCGACAGCGGCCGGCGATTGGAGGGAGGGTGGGACCGGCGGCCAAGCCTCCTCCCAGCTGTTCCGGAGCCGGCCAACCAGGACAAGGGAAACTGACAGGAGGCGGGCGGGAGATTCAAACCAGGATTTCTTTGTTCTGACTGTATAAATATGCCTGAAAATCACTGCACTGTATGCTTACTTGAGGATTCATCCCTGTAACGCATCCTTTTCAGCTGAATCGCAAAAATAAACGCTTCGGTCGCAGATCTCCTCTTCAGCCTTGGTGAGATTGATTTCCAACGTTTTTGCGTCTTTTTGAATTGGCCTCCGCTGGTCGCTTGCCAAGGTCAGAACCCCATTTGCGGTTCTTTGGGTCTCCCCTCGCCGGGAGAACCCCCCAAAAGAGCTCGATATCAATGCCAGGCAGGTGTGGGGCTGAAAGAAGGGCATCCATTCTCTGCATAGCAACCCCGTTGTCTTTTCCTCCTCTTTCCTTGCCCCTTTCTTTCCTCTGCTCTTTCTGCCTGCACACCTTTCCCTCCTTCTCCCTTGCCCCAGACCCGTTGATTTTCTTCTTCCTCGCCCCGTGTGCCCTTTTTTCTCCCTCTCCCTTGCCATGTGCGTGCCCTTTTCTCCTCCCTTGACCCTCGTTCACCTTTCTTCTCCCTCACCCTGCGTGGACCCTTTTTCCCTTCTCCCTCACCCCATGTGTGCCTTTCCACCCCCCTCCCTTGCCCCCGTGTGCCTTTCTCTCCTTCTCTCTCATCAAACTACAAGAGAGGAGATTCCACCTGAACATGAGGAAGAACTTCCTGACTGTGAGAGCCGTTCAGCAGTGGAACTCTCTGCCCCGGAGTGTGGTGGAGGCTCCCTCTTTGGAAGCTTTTAAGCAGAGGCTGGATGGCCATCTGTCAGGGGTGATTTGAATGCAATATTCCTGCTTCTTGGCAGGGGGTTGGACTGGATGGCCCATGAGGTCTCTTCCAACTCTTTGATTCTATGATTCTATGATCTTGTGCGTGCTTTTCCTTTTTTCTCCCTCACTCCGTGGGCACCTTTCCTTTCCTTCGCCCTTTCCCTGCGTACCCATTATTATTATTATTATTATTATTATTATTATTATTATTATTAACTTTATTTGTACCCCGCTAGCATCTCCCGCAGGACTCGACGCGGCTTACACAGGCCGAAGCCTCAAAACACAATACAATAAAACATAACACAATAATAAGCAAAGCAAATCAAACAATTAAGCAAAATAACAACAATAACTACATCAAGACACTATTCAAACTGGTTCGGCCGGCGCAATGGGGTACAGGGGTTAAAGTGCTGAAATGGCAGGAGGAACGTAGGATTAGAGGTATGGTGTGCAGTAACATCGGTTGTGCTAAACTGCTTCTAGGACTTGGGATGGGGGATTCCTAATCTGAAAAGGCACATCGGAACAGCCAGGTTTTTAGGTTCCTTCTGAAAACTGCTAGAGTAGGGGCCTGTCGGAGATCTTTTGGAAGGGCATTCCAAAGTCGGGGGGCCGCCACAGAGAAGGCCCTGTCCCGTGTCCCCACCAAGCGCGCTTGCGGCGTGGGTGGGATCACGAGCAGGGCCTCCCCAGATGACCGGAGTGAGCGTGTGGGTTCGTAGATGGAGATGCGGTCACGCAGGTAGGGTGGTCCCAAACCGTTCAGGGCTTTGTAGGTGAGCACCTGCACCTTGAATTGGGCTCGGAAAATAAATGGCAGCCAGTGGAGCTCCTTAAACAGAGGGGTAGACCTCTCTTGATAATGAGCCCCGGTTAGCATCCTGGCTGCTGCCCGCTGGACCAATTGAAGTTTCCGAGCCGACTTCAAGGGCAGCCCCACGTAGAGTGCATTGCAGTAATCCATTCTAGAGGTGACCAAGGCGTGGACCACCCCGGCCAGATCTGCCTTCACGAGGTACGGCCGCAGCTGGCGCACCCTTTATCTTCCTCTCTCCCTAGCTGGGTTGCTCTGCCGAGAGAGAGAGAGAGAGAGAGAGCGGAGGAAAGGCCTCCTCTCCCAGTTTTCCAGGAGCCATTCGCAGGCAGGGGAGGACTTCCATCAGCCTCCGTCGAGCTGCTGCTGCTGGGTTGCAGCTGCTCCTCTAGGCCTGCAGCAGCAGCTCGACGATGGAGGTGTTCAGAGGTAGGACGCCGCTGCCTCCGCCGCTCCGGGAAGGCATGCGATTATTGCTGGGCTGGGAAAGGGCTGCCACTATCCCTATCAGGAGTGCCATTGGCTTGTGGGTCGGCCGCCATTTTGGAGGGGGCGTGGCTAGCCAATGCAGCTTGGCGACCCCCAGAAAATGGCCAAAGGACCCCCCGGGGGTCGAGACCCCCAGGTTGAGAACCGCTGGTATAGAGCTTTATAGGTCAAAACCAACACTTTGAATTGGGATCGGAGATGGACCGGCAGCCAGGGGAGCTGGCATAGCGGGAGGGGGGGGGGGTTCCATGAAAACTGCGTCACAGCCTAGATCTACACTGCCAAATAATGCAATCTGAAGTGCATATGGTCTACGCTGACTATATCATGCAGTTCAAACTGCATTGATTGGGAGTGTAACCACAATCAACAGTCGGTCCCAATCCAACTCTAGTTGCACTTCGCTCCCTGGCTCAAGGGGTGTCTGGATGAAGTGCAGAGCCTCAGGGCCTTGTCAGGTGCCTCTAAGCACTGGGATGCCATTCATGAGTCCCCGGTCATCTGGCTGAAGACAAGGGCTCAATGTTACTACCCCAACTTCTAGGGAATATTATACAGTTGCACCACTCAAAAAATGAGTGAGAAAGACAAGTTGAACTCCGTTGTATTGTATAAATACAGTTAGCCCTCCTTACCAACAGATTCGGTATATACAGATTCAACTACCCATGACTTAAAAATATTCCCCCCAAAATAAAAAGTCAATATCCTTCTTGAATTGTGGTGCCCAGAACTTGGCACGGTATTCCAGATGAGGTCTGACCAAAGCAGAATAGAGTGGGGCTATGATTTCCTTACATCTAGACACTATATAAATACAACATCCCAAAACCATGACTTGATATTTCCGTTTTATAGAAGAGACATGATTGTATCTAATGGGGTTTGATCTCCATTGACTTTGGTGTTTATTTATGTATTTATTTATTTACAGTATTTCTATTCCACCCTTCTGACCCCGCAGGGGACTCAGGGTGGATTACAATGTACATATACATGGCAAACATCCAAAGCCATAGACAAGCAACATATATAGACAGACACTCAGAGGCTATTTAACATTCCAGCTTCTGGCCACCAGGGGAGCTGTCACTTCACCGTCCATTTGTGACACTGATGAAGCACTTCCTCATTCTTTGCATACTTCCTGGAGATTTTTATGGCCTCGTAAATCAGTTTAATTGGTATTCTGAAGGAGGGTCCTAGAACCAAAACTTTTTCGAACTGCCACCACAACACCTAAAAAATTATCCCAGATTTACCAAACGTATAATAATAATTATAAAAAAATAAAACTTTGTAACCCACCCTCTCTCACCAAAGGGACTCAGAGTGGTATAGTCCAATCCTATTCATGTATTCAGAAGAGTTGATTCCCTCGTAGGAAATAGGTTTACAATGGCAAACTTAAACATATGGAATGGAAATAGCACAGATAGATATTAAATATAAGGAACACGAACTCAGATCTTCAGAACCACCAGATGATCAATGGCCATCTACACTGCCATATCATGCAATTAGAAGATTCATCATATGGGTAGTGTAGAGTCATTCATCATATAGTCAGTGTAGACTGCATGATATGGCAGTGTAGATGGGACCTTGGTTTCAAAAACTGCTCACTGTGAACCCCAATTAATGCATTAAGAAATATACATCATCTCAGTTTTAACTTGTGAATTTTAATCTGCATTTAATCAGTGCATTTTAACCTGCATTTTAACTGTGTGCATCTTGTCATATGTATTTCAATAGTCTTGTATTTGACGTCTCTGTTTTAGCCATGTTGCATCCCACCTCAAAGGAAGATGTGGGTTGTTGTTGTTGTTTTGTTACAGCTCACTGAACACATTCCATCCTAAATCTGAGCAAGAACAATGCATGTTACTGTCCTCCACCTTCTGGGAAAAGCATGGTGCCTTCCAGAATGACATGGTATCCTTGTAGACCTTCCTTCTTTCTGCTGGTTTCTGGGGAGAATTCTGCAGGGCAGCATGACACCACTCATGTTGTAAACTGGGGAGGAAAAAGGACATGTGCATGAATGTCACTGGACTTGATGGGGGGGGGGGGGGGAGAGTTTGATTCGGGGGGGGGGGGCTGAGTCTGAGTGAAAGAGGGTTTACCCTAGCAAACCTTTTGTATCGTTACCCCAAGACCCCCATGCATATGAGATAAATATATTTCATATGGTGATCAGATCAAGATATGAATAAACATAACAGTTGAAATAATGTACCAGTAAGGCCACCATGAGAATTTCGGGGTATATGCCTGGACACAGCCCATCGTTTCTCTATTGGGCAGGCATCTGCTCACAGTGGCAATCAGGGTCCTCGCTCCTTTCTCCTTTCTTTCCTTTTGGAGCCAGCAATCCCTCTGCCACTTGAACACCAGGATTCCAATGGGAAGAATTGCCCGGTGAGTCCAGTGTCCGCAAAGGCCAATAGCAACGCCGCTTGGCTTCTTCCGCCCAGCATACTGGGGCCGGTGAGGGGAGGAATTGACCAGCTGCCTTTCTTTTGCTTCACCAAAGGGGCAAAGCTCCAAAGAGTGGATCTCAATCTTTCTTTCTCTAGAAATAAACATGTAATGTTTGTTTGTGGGATTAACAGAACTCAAAAACCACTGGGCGAATTGACACCAAATTTGAACACAAGACCCCTTTCAGGCCAATGAGTGACCATCACTCCTAGTAATACTGGAAAACACAGCAGAAGGGACTTAAAAAGACAAATAAATAAATAAACCAAATCCTGTTTCAATTTGGGGGAGAAATGCTGGAGCTTTTTGAAAGAGGAATGGATTGCAATGGGCTGGGCGGGGCTGGACAGTTTCTGGGATGCCCCCAAACTGTAGGATTTTGTGAAATGGAGCAATGGAGTCGATGGAAGAGAAAGGGCAGTCCAGATAAATATGGAAACCCAGGGATGGCCTTAGACACGTCATACACTCTCAGCCCAAGAGGGAAGCAAAGGCACACTCCCTCAGAAGCAGGAATCTGGCCAAGAAAACCCAAAAAAACCAAAGTTTGTGAACCTGGGAAAGCAAAGGTGCCACTCCCTCAGCCCACCACGTGGACTTTTTTGAATTTCGGACCAGTTTGGATATCTGGAGGAGGGGAGCCGTACTGGTCCTGTGTTTCTATCTGTATCTCTGATTGGGATGCAGCTGTGGGCTTTTGAATGGTTGCAAATGATCAATTTTAGAAACTAAACAAGGTCTGAGATGTGACATTCTACCACCAGAAGCCCCCGGGGCAAAGTCCCACTCTCCGATTCAGAGGAAGGCAAAGATGGCAGCCTTCCTCTTAAGAAGCCTCCCAGCATGCCCCCTCCCACTCTTCTCCTTTTCTGCCATCATCTCCCCAGGACCCCACCCCTGCCAAGAGACCTCCTCCCCCCCGTGATGTCACGGTGCCCCCTCCTTCCCCCTCCCCCCCTGCCTCCATCTGAGGTCACATTGTCTCCCCCAGCGACTGAACTATTGCTGCCTCTCAGCCCCCTTCTGCCCTCAGTCTCTGGCTCTTCCCTGCCTGCCCTGCCTTTGCCTCGGTCCTTACCTCCACTTGCGCCTCTGGGTTGTTGTGTTCAATTTGTGATTATCGGTTTGGTTATTATAGTAGTAGTAGTAGTTGTTGTTGTTGTTTTTCTTATTTGTTTTTATAATCGTTTAGTGTTTAGTGTGTATAGAGTGTTTGTTATTGGGTGTGTTGGTTTTTGAATATCTTTATTGATAGCGTTAGTTATTTATTCTTCTTATTAAGTTAGTTAGAGCTTTGAATATTAATTATTTTTATTAGTTTCCAAAATATAGAATACATTTATTTTATTATTTTCCTTTTTTATTTCTTTGTATTGTTTTATATTTTTTATTTTGTTGGCACTCTTTGCTTTAGAGTTTGGTTGTTTTTTTTGCTGGTTTTGCTTCAGGTTTTGTTGTTTTTTTGGTTTTTGTTTTTGTTTTTTGGGAAGTGCAATGCATGTATACGACATACTAAATTTTGGCATGGTGCTTCCTGAGATTTGGGTCATTTATTTAAGGGCCCTCGAATCACAAGAAGCGTCCGTCACCTGGCCAGTTCCACCAATTCGGCAGCGGCAGATACAGCCAAGCAGACAGAGGTGAAGTCAGACTAGACTTTAGGGGGGTAAACTCCAAGGGGAGATGACCCTTTGTTCCCACCAAAGAGGGAACGCTACCTTGGCGAGCCGTCAGAGAAGCCTGATTCAAGCAATTTTATTAATATTAATAATTGAAATGAGACTCTTGCCATGGCGAAGAAGTGGCACTGAGGTTTATTGTGCGATTCATCTGAGTCGGATGCAAATGCGGGGATAGCTCACCCACAAGCATACCAGTACATTGATCAGAGGCATATTTATAGCAAATTCAAAGTTGCAGGGTTCAAACTCCCCGCCCTGGCTTCCCTGTTGTTCCCTGCCATGATTGGGCGATGGGCAAACAGTTGGGAGGTGGCCCTCCCGCCCCCGGTGCCTCTGGACCAATCAGGAAGCTCCAGTGGTCCATAGGAACCAATGGGGAGACCTCTGTCACCTGGTGGCGAAGGCCAATCAGGAGAGATGGAGGTGGGATGAGGGAGCACAAAGGAATCTGGGAAAGGAGTAAACAAAGGAAATGCCATGTGACCGGCGAAACAAAGGGGAAATCTCAAGCCAGCCTGATCTATCAACATGTGTAGACTGGGGTGATTGTTTCTTGGTGGAGATAGCTGAGTTAATCAGAGCGAAGGCTAAAGGTTTTTCGAGGACCTTTTGTCCTTCAGGAGGAAATATGATTAAGATTTTTGCCAAAGGGGCAAGCTGAGGGCTGGGCAATTCCTCCGAGGGCCACCAGCTGCCCAGGCTATTGTTCATGCAAAAGGAAGTTGTGGATAAAAAAATATGGGAATATTTGGGGCTTTGTAGTCCCTTTTGTTGAGTTTCTTCATGTATATAGGGCAGCGATGGGCAACCTTTTGTGTGTCAATTTTTGCCAAAACATCAAGCATAACTCGGGTGGTGTGTCACTTTAAGGAAACAAAACATAATTTTGTGATATTTATACTTTAAATAACAAAAATGTATAATTGTAATATATAACTGTATTTAATAAACCAAAAACTAATTATTTAACTTACTTGCTTTAACTGATGCTTTTTTTTTGGTCTTTTATGATATTTCTACTGAGAGGCAACTCAGATATTCTCTTAGTAATTGCATCTTTATTCTGCATATCATGAAATAGAACTGGTTCACATCTTAGGAGAGTTTCTTTAATAAATTCTACCTCACTGAGTGCTTTTCCATGCTGAACTATGGAGTGAGCAATGCTCAAACTTGCAGATGTTAAATTTATAGAGCCTTTTACAAATTTAAGGATGGAATTAGATTGGCTCTTAAAGGTGTAGCTGCATCAAATGTATTCTTTCCTTTAATCCTCATTTTTTTCAAGAGCTGGGAATGATTAGTTTCAAAATGTCTATTTATATTCCACGTTCTGCTTACTACAGTTTCAGTACATAGAACGCAAAATGATCTGCCATTTTTTCTATAATGCCATACATTTTGGTCCATGTCTCTTGAAAGGGTCGGCTACTGCTACTACCACTACCTTTACTTAACTTTGTTTTTTTATGGGGGGGGGTTCTCCATCAGGGGGGCAGTGACAGAGGATAGAATTATAGATAGCCTGTTAGTCCTGCAGGCAATTAGGGGTTAACTAGCCTGACTAAAAGATGGCACAGTAACTGTCCTGTAGGAAACCCTGCAATTAATAAGCAGAAATAGGGGTTAATAAGTAATAGTAATAGTGTTGAAATGGAGTCTGCACTATGCTGCAAGATGGCGTTCCTTATGTAAATTAAGATGGCTGCATTCCGTTGCTCCCTGCTCCGCTGGCTGAAAGTGAAGTCGAAGATCCCCTAACGGCTTCACTGGAAGTCACACTAGACACTCTGTGCTGGAGTTCTGTTGTTTTGACCGACAGACCTCCGGTACAGAGTGTCTACACTACACTACAGCAAATGTTTCATCCTCAGATATTGCACCTGACTGTGCAGGAGCCAAGGATGAAATGTCCTTCTCGGCATGTGGCCCCATACTTCTCTATATGTGGTTGTATGTGGCTGCGTGTCATAGAAAATGGCTAGGCATGTCAGTGCTGACACGCATGTCATAGGTTCACCATCATGGATATAGGGGAAACAAAGGTCAGAAGAAAAGGGGAAAGGCTTCTGCCACACAAAGAAACCAGAAAACATATTTCATACATCTAAAGTTCATAAAAGGCGAGATTTCATAAGGTTTGTCCATGTGGGGGGGAAAGAGTGTTCATAGGGGATGGCTAAAACGCAAGGGTGTTGCACAAAGGTCCTGGCAGGAGTTCTTGAGTGGCCCAAATGAACCTGGTATCTCTGGAAACAAGCTTTGCTCCCCATCCTTGGAGACCTACAGCTCCTGAGAGAGGCAGAGACCCCAAGGTCTAGCTATTCCTGAAGTTTCATGGGTTCCTCATTGTTGTTAAGGCATTGGCAAATAGACCAAGACTTAACCCCTATTGTGCAGTCTGATACCTTTGTCCTTTGCAGAACTATAAGTCACCATCCCCTGTTAGGGGGGAGGGCGTGCTCGACGTCATTGGCGCCCCTTGCGGGAAATGGCGCCGCACAAAGCTGCAGAACCAGAACTGCAAAGACAAAGGTCCAGGAAAAGAAGCTCCGCAGGCGGCCACAGCAGGAGCCCCTCGTCCTACCAAGGCAGAAGAGCCAGCATTCCTCACCCCCACGGCCCCAGTCCACAGAGGAGAAGCTACGCCATGCTGGATTTGGTCACCGGCCGGCCAAGGTCGAAGAGGCTGAACTGAGGAGGCAGCAGTCCTTCCTGCCGAAGATGCCTCTGAATTTTGAAGAATGGAGCCCAGGGAAGGCTATTCCCCTGCCTCGAGCAGGTCTACGGCTTCCTCCGGCAAAAACTTTGAAGCCCTGCCTTCCTGCAGTGCCCCGGCCTCGCCGTCTACCAACGGTGATCTGAAAGAGATACATTGAGGACCTTTACCGCTCTGACCAAGAGGCAACTCTTTGGTAGCAATGTATCCATCTTAGCAAAAGGAGGCAATTTTGCTGTTACCAGCACGATCCCAATAGAAAACATCACTGCCAGTCTTGCATGAGTGCTTGATCATCCTCCTAGGAAGAAGCGGCAGAAATTAGAGGGGAAAAGTGAGGATCCTGAGGAAGCAAAACTGAAAAGAATGCAAAAAATGCAACAAAAGAAAAAAAAGAACACATAGCCATCAAAGAAATCATCCTTCACCCAGCAGGCAAGAGGAATACCACGGTAATCATGAAAACAGAACAATTCAAAGAGAAAAAAACCAATCAGAACTCCTGGATCCCACAACATACAGAAAACTGAAAAAGCACCCAACCAACCAAAACACCAGAAAAACCAACCCTGGATGTGGTGTCTCTATTCACCATCACGCTCATTAATGGGAATTTCCCAGAAGACCACACAGCTTCAATACCGCCTCACCACAAGGTACTTCCAGTGGGACAATGAATTCTTTGAACAGAGAGATGGAGTAGCCACAGGGAACCTTCTTAAGCCTGTCATCGTTAATTTTCCATGGAACACTTGGAGAAACAAGTCCTGGAAAGAAGCACCAAAGAGCCCATCTATAGTTCTGATATGTGCATGATAACGTCACCATTTGGAGCCATGGAGAAGAAAAACTGAACAAGTTCCTGGTTCTGCGGCTTTGTGCGGAGCCATTTCCCGCAAGGGGCGCCTCTGCCTGCTTGGCTGCTGCTGCTGCCACTCCCAAATTGGTGGAACTGGCCACGTGACGGGCGCTTCTTGGGATTCGGGGGCCCTTAAATAAATGACCCGAATCTCAGGAACTAGCCAGCTTAACTAGCCAGGACGGGCAAGCATCCAGAGCGCAAGTGGTGGCTCTCACAAAAGGTGAGTTATAAACATCCAGAGTTACCATTAACAACATCTGGATGGCCACAAACCGCCTACCCCTTCCCTCCATTATTGATGGGATGCCTTTAGTGTGAGCTATCTTTTGTATATCCTAAAACATAAATAAATCCTTTCCATTTCTTTTGTTCTAGGCTCACATGATGAACTTCAATCTCCTTCCACCTGCCTGGTTGTCG
Organism: Anolis sagrei; assembly: GCF_037176765.1. Taxonomy (NCBI): domain Eukaryota; kingdom Metazoa; phylum Chordata; class Lepidosauria; order Squamata; family Anolidae; genus Anolis; species Anolis sagrei. The sequence continues at coordinate 807,454 of NW_027118836.1, forward strand.
GGAAAGTTGTCAAGGGAGGAACTGGCTTGCTTGAACCCAAACAAGCCCTTCAACCATCTGTTCCTGAGCCTTTTAAAGGTGGTTTATTTTGAGAAAAAAATATCCTGCTTCTGGATTTTTGTTTTCTAATCTTAGAATGGAAATACTTCCAGGTGACTTAGAATGGAAATACTTCCAGGTGACTTAGAATGGAAATACTTCCAGGTGACTTAGAATGGAAATACTTCCAGGTGACTTGTGCGGAGCCATTTCCCGCAAGGGGCGCCTCTGCCTGCTTGGCTGCTGCTGCTGCCACACCCAAATTGGTGGAACTGGCCACGTGACGGGCGCTTCTTGGGATTCGGGGGCCCTTAAATAAATGACCCAAATCTCAGGAACTAGCCAGCTTAACTAGCCAGGACGGGCAAGCATCCAGAGCGCAAGTGGTGGCTCTCACAAAAGGTGAGTTATAAACATCCAGAGTTACCATTAACAACATCTGGATGGTCACAAACCGCCTACCCCTTCTCTCCATTATTGATGGGATGCCTTTAGTGTGAGCTATCTTTTGTATATCCTAAAACATAAATAAACCCTTTCCATTTCTTTTGTTCTAGGCTCACATGATGAACTTCAATCTCCTTCCACCTGCCTGGTTGTCGGGAAAGTTGTCAACGGAGGAACTGGCTGGCTGGAACCCAAACAAGCACTTCAACCATGTGTTCCTGAGCCTTTTAAAGGTGGTTTATTTTGAGAAAAAAACATCCTGCTTCTGGATTTTTGTTTTCTAATCTTAGAATGGAAATACTTCCAGGTGACTTAGAATGGAAATACTTCCAGGTGACTGAGAATGGAAATACTTCCAGGTGACTTGTGCGGAGCCGTTTCCCGCAAGGGGCGCCTCTGCCTGCTTGGCTGCTGCTGCTGCCGCTCCCAAATTGGTGGAACTGGCCACGTGACGGGCGCTTCTTGGGATTCGGGGGCCGTTAAATAAAAGACCCGAATCTCAGGAATTAGCCAGCTTAATTAGCCAGGACGGGCAAGCATCCAGAGCGCAAGTGGTGGCTCTCACAAAAGGTGAGTTATAAACATCCAGAGTTACCATTAACAACATCTGGATGGCCACAAACCGCCTACCCCTTCCCTCCATTATTGATGGGATGCCTTTAGTGTGAGCTATCTTTTGTATATCCTAAAACATAAATAAACCCTTTCCATTTCTTTTGTTCTAGGCTCACATGATGAACTTCAATCTCCTTCCACCTGCCTGGTTGTCGGGAAAGTTGTCAAGGGAGGAACTGGCTTGCTTGAACCCAAACAAGCCCTTCAATCATCTGTTCCTGAGCCTTTTAAAGGTGGTTTATTTTGAGAAAAAAACATCCTGCTTCTGGATTTTTGTTTTCTAATCTTAGAATGGAAATACTTCCAGGTGACTTAGAATGGAAATACTTCCAGGTGACTTAGAATGGAAATACTTCCAGGTGACTTGTGCGGAGCCATTTCCCGCAAGGGGCGCCTCTGCCTGCTTGGCTGCTGCTGCTGCTGCCGCTTCCAAATTAGTGGAACTGGCCACGTGACGGGCGCTTCTTGGGATTCGGGGGCCCTTAAATAAATGACCCGAATCTCAGGAACTAGCCAGCTTAACTAGCCAGGACGGGCAAGCATCCAGAGCGCAAGTGGTGGCTCTCACAAAAGGTGAGTTATAAACATCCAGAGTTGCCATTAACAACATCTGGATGGCCACAAACTGCCTACCCCTTCTCTCCATTATTGATGGGATGCCTTTAGTGTGAGCTATCTTTTGTATATCCTAAAACATCAATAAATCCTTTCCATTTCTTTTGTTCTAGGCTCACATGATGAACTTCAATCTCCTTCCACCTGCCTGGTTGTCGGGAAAGTTGTCAAGGGAGGAACTGGCTTGCTTGAACCCAAACAAGCCCTTCAATCATCTGTTCCTGAGACTTTTAAAGGTGGTTTATTTTGAGAAAAAAACATGCTGCTTCTGAATTTTTGTTTTCTAATCTTAGAATGGAAATACTTCCAGGTGACTTAGAATGGAAATACTTCCAGGTGACTTAGAATGGAAATACTTCCAGGTGACTTAGAATGGAAATACTTCCAGGTGACTTAGAATGGAAATACTTCCAGGTGACTTGTGCGGAGCCATTTCCCGCAAGGGGCGCCTCTGCCTGCTTGGCTGCTGCTGCTGCCGCTCCCCAATTGGTGGAACTGGCCACGTGACGGGCGCTTCTTGGGATTCGGGGGCCCTTAAATAAATGACCCGAATCTCAGGAACTAGCCAGCTTAACTAGCCAGGACGGGCAAGCATCCAGAGCGCAAGTGGTGGCTCTCACAAAAGGTGAGTTAGAAACATCCAGAGTTACCATTAACAACATCTGGATGGCCACAAACCACCTACCCCTTCTCTCCATTATTGATGGGATGCCTTTAGTGTGAGCTATCTTTTGTATATCCTAAAACATAAATAAACCCGTTCCATTTCTTTTGTTCTAGGCTCACATGATGAACTTCAATCTCCTTCCACCTGCCTGGTTGTCGGAAAAGTTGTCAAGGGAGGAACTGGCTTGCTTGAACTCAAACAAGCCCTTCAATCATCTGTTCCTGAGACTTTTAAAGGTGGTTTATTTTGAGAAAAAAACATCCTGCTTCTGGATTTTTGTTTTCTAATCTTAGAATGGAAATACTTCCAGGTGACTTAGAATGGAAATACTTCCAGGTGACTTAGAATGGAAATACTTCCAGGTGACTTGTGCGGAGCCATTTCCCGCAAGGGGCGCCTCTGCCTGCTTGGCTGCTGCTGCTGCTGCCGCTCCCAAATTAGTGGAACTGGCCACGTGACGGGCGCTTCTTGGGATTCGGGGGCCCTTAAATAAATGACCCGAATCTCAGGAACTAGCCAGCTTAACTAGCCAGGACGGGCAAGCATCCAGAGCGCAAGTGGTGGCTCTCACAAAAGGTGAGTTATAAACATCCAGAGTTGCCATTAACAACATCTGGATGGCCACAAACCGCCTACCCCTTCTCTCCATTATTGATGGGATGCCTTTAGTGTGAGCTATCTTTTGTATATCCTAAAACATAAATAAACCCTTTCCATTTCTTTTGTTCTAGGCTCACATGATGAACTTCAATCTCCTTCCACCTGCCTGGTTGTCGGGAAAGTTGTCAAGGGAGGAACTGGCTTGCTTGAACCCAAACAAGCCCTTCAATCATCTGTTCCTGAGACTTTTAAAGGTGGTTTATTTTGAGAAAAAAACATGCTGCTTCTGAATTTTTGTTTTCTAATCTTAGAATGGAAATACTTCCAGGTGACTTTGAATAGGTTAATCACCTGTGCCTTGGGATCTTCGGGGATTTATTTAAACAATCGATATCTTGTGTTCTTCCTGTTCCTTCTTTTGTGACCATTGGGTTTCCGGATGAAGCCGTCCCAGTTGAAACCGTGAAATTAGAAGAAGTGTGTCTGGATTGTTGGCACGTGCCCAAAAGGTATACACAAACAAGTCAAGCCTAAACGCCAACTGCTGATCCTCAAGGCTTGCCTGTTGAGTCACATAAGGAACATCAAAGTTTTTTACATTATTCCAACTTGATGAGTTGCATTTTGGGGCCTAGAAAGAAATACAACATTTTCAAGTTATTCTTGGCCCTAAATGCTCCTAAGTGGGTTTGGATATCCATTAAAAGAAAAACTGCCAAGGCTCCATTAAACAAAATGTTAAAAAAATAAGTTGGCTTCTGCAGGACAAATGATACAAATTTAGATGGTCATCTTGTGCCTAATTTACACAGTTTATTTTTTCTAGTAGGGAGGCAGGCAGCAATACAGTGAATATTGAAAAGTCATCGACTTGAATTGACAAGACAGGGCTGGCAAACACTCATCCAAAAGAGCCTCAACTCACCTCTTTAGAAAGAAAAAAGCCTAAAGTCATTGACTAGGTGGTGAATGGCTTTAGGAATCCAAAGGGCTACATAGTTCACAGATGGCCCTGCTCCAATGTCTCTTGTTCCATGTGGCCTGGGGTATGGATCACAATGACTGGGTGATTTAGTCCATTGTTTATCAAGATGTAGCTCAGGGAGGTGGCTTGGAGGTGTCTCTGAGTGAAGACATGCCAATTTGAAAGATCACCATGATGGCTGGTTCGCCAAAGTTTACCTATATCTATCTCTATCTTTATCTCTATATCAATAAAAACGTAATGTTTGTTTGTGGGATTAACATAACTCAAAAACCACTGGACAAATGGACACCAAATTTGGACATAAGATACCAATCAGGCCAACGAGTGACCAACACTCATAAAAACATTGAAAGACAACAGAAGGGGCTTAAAAAGCCAAAAATGTTTTACAAATATATTAGAATGCATGCGTAAAACCACACATATACACATACACAAAGCACATATACACAGACTGGGCCACAGCAAAGTGTGGCAAGGGACGGCTAGTATATATTATATTATAATATTATAATAATAATCTATATAAATAAATGTGCAATGTTTGTTTGTGGCATTAACATAACTCAAATACCACTGGACGAATTGACACAAAATTTGGACTCAAGATACCTCTCAGGCCAACGAGTGACCATCATTTATAAAAACACTTAAAAAACTCAGCAGAAGTTAGATTTTTAACAAACAAATAAAACATAACGTTTGCAAGCTTGGTAGTTGATTTTTTTAAAAAATAGATTTTATTTACATACAATAACAACTTACAGTGTAAACAACACACAAAACAGTGAAGTATCCTTTCCTTAACCCTGTATTCATAAATCAACCATTAATCAAATGTCATATCCAAAATTCCTGACCAACAAAGTTCTGTTGTTTTCGCTCTCTAAGGCATATTTAATGAAGACCGACCAGTATACCTCAAAATCTGATCTGTTAATTTCCCCCTTAAATACCCTCATTTCCATTGTTAATTTATCATTTAAGGCTACGTTCCATACCTCCTTATGCCATGCTTCTGGTGTTAGATTAGTTATTATTTTCCAGTTCTTTGCTCTTATAATTTTTCCCATTGGGAGTAAAATAATCCCCAATTCTTTCTTACTTGTTTCTAAATTCAGCTTCGTGGTGTCCATTAATAATGCTAACCTAGCATCTGGCGTAATATTTGATCCTATCATGTTGTTTATTTCGATAAATATATCCTTCCAAAAACTCTTCACTTGGGGGCATTCCCACCATAAATGAAAATATGTCCCTTTGTGTTTGCCACATCTCCAGCAGAGGTTACTTTGCTTGCTATCCATCTGATGTTGTTTGACTGGTGTGGTATACCATCTCCATATAACTTTGTATACATTTTCTTTTAATCTTATTGATAGGTTCTTGGCCACTCTCCACTTCAGGACCCTTTTCCAATCGAAATCTCTGAGAGGCCCTAGGTCTCCTTCCCATAATTTTTCTAACAGCTTCAGCCCTATTTCTTCGCCAATTAATCCATTATATATTTTCCCAATTAATCCTTTTCCCATTCTTTCTTGGTTTTTAAGCTTACTTAGCCATTCCTCATATTTATTCAGTGCTCTACATCTGGGATTTTTACTTAACCAGTCCTTTTTCCAATTATACAGCTGTTGTCTCTCAAACCAATTCAGGGTACCTTGTTCTTCTAACTTATTAAAATTCCCCCTTGAGTTTTGTATCCATTCCTTCCAGGAAAAAGCAGTTTCCTCCTCCACTAATTTTTTATGTTTAAGTTTAATTCTCAGGTTTTCTGGAAAACTTTCCAGTAAAACTATTGGGTTTAGGGTGGAAACTCCTGGAAATATTTTATTTTTTAACTTAACCCATGTCTCCATAACATCTTTAGCCAGATTATTTTTACACCCCTTAATTTCTTTGCCTATCTTTGACCTAAAAACATTTCCCCATAATCTCTATGCCAGCATTTTCCTTCCAGTTCCCGCCAGATTAATTTAGGTTTCCTGTCGTAGTCAACTGTGAATCGCACCTTATGGTCAATAGTAATGGCGAAAGAGGGCAGCCTTGTCCGCTCCCTTTCTGTATATCTATAGCTTTTGTCAGCTGTCCATTTATTTTTATCTTAGCAGATTACTAAGACTATATTGCCCCCACTGGTTATGATAGAAATGAATGGCAAAATGGGGTTTGGCAGCCTACTGGGGTTCCCAAAGCGGCTAAGAAGTGGCCATGGTGCTTGGGGCGGTTATGAGGTGCTATCCGATAAAAGAGGTCACAAATTGGCCCTGTCCCACGGTTTTGGAGGGCAGTGGAGGGCCGCAGAGGGCCCTGGGCCATGTGGCCCAGTCTGTTGCCAGCACAGCTGAGGAATGCTGAAGTGCAGGAGAAAGGCCCATGGAGGTGAACGGAGACACAGAGAGGCAAAAGATAAGGATAGCTTCACTCTATTAGAATTGAAAAGGAAGAAAAGGGTCTTCTCCAGGTGCTGGTGGCTGCTGCAGGATCTCTCCACACCTCCAGATGCTTGCACAATTCTTCTTGACATCTAGAAATGGTAATGTTCCTTCGTTTTCTTTTTCCAAGATAAATTGGAAGATGTTTGGGTAGACATTGTTGATGTGGGCCAGGAACTTGTTGGGTTTTTCTTCTCCACGGTTCCAAATGGTGAAGGTATGCACATATCAGAATTATAGATGGAGTCTTTGGTGCTTCTTTCTAGGACTTGTTTCTCCAAGTGTTCCATGCAAAATTAGCAATGACAGGCTTAAGAGGGCTCCCTGTGACTATACCATCATTCTGTTCAAAGAATTCATTGTCCCACTGGAAGTACCTTGTGGTGAGGCGGTGTTGAAGCAGGGCTGTGAGGTCTTCTGGGAAATTCTGGTTAATGAGCGTGATGGTGAACAGAGACACCACATCCAGGGTTGGTTTTTCTGGTGATTTGGTTGTTTGGGTGCTTTTTCAGTTTTCTGTATGTTGTGGGATCCAGGAGTTCTGATTTTTTTTTGTCTGTTTGTATTGTTCTGTTTACATGATTACCGTGGCATTCCTCTTGCCTGCTGGGAGAAGGATGATTTCTGGATCTGAACTGAGGTCTTTGATGGCTTTGCATTCTTTTTTTATTTTGTTGCTGGAGGGAAGTTTTGCTTCCTCAGGATCCACACTTTCCCCCTCTAACTTCTGCCGCTTCTTCCTAGGGGGATGATCAACAACTCATGCAAGATTGGCAGTGTTCTTTTCTATTGGAATCGTGCTAGTAACAGCAAAATTGCCTCCTTTTGCTAAGATGGATACATCGCCACCAAAGAGTTGCCTCTCGGTCAGAGCGGTTAAGGTCCTCAATGTATCTCTTTCAGATCACCGTTGGTAGACGGCGAGGCCGGGGCACTGCAGGAAGGCAGGGCTTCAAAGTTTTTGCTGGAGGAAGCTGTGGACCTGCTCGAGGTAGGGGAATAGCTTTCCCTGGGCTCCAGTCTTCAACATTCAGAGGCAGCTTCGGCAGGAAGGACTGTTGCCTCCTCAGTTCAGCCTCTTAGACCTTGGCCGGCCGGCGAGCAAATCCAGCATGGCGAAGCTTCTCCTCTGTGGACTGGGGCCGTGGTGGTGAGGAATGCTGGCTCTTCTGCCTTGGTAGGACGAGGGGCTCCTGCTGTGGCCGCCTGCGGAGCTTCTTTTCCTGGACCTTTGTCCTCTGAAGTTCTGGTTCTGCGGCTTTGTGAACATTACATGTTTTTTTTATATATAAATTTATTTATTAGAATTTTCTGACACAAATATCATACCATCACATCCGCTCATTGTTAGAAATTCAGTTACTAAATTACATTCTGGAAACATATCACATACCATATAACACATATCACATTATAATTACCTAGTGCTCTTATCTGTCTCCCCTTCACCTTACCCTTGTGTCTTACGATTTTTCACCCCTCCTCCCCCCTCCCCCACCCTTCAGGGAACAGTAAATACCTTAATTCAGAACTTAATTTAAGTGAACAATTGTATAGAGAGAATGGTTTAGCACCTTGTATCTTTCATTTCCTTCCACTTTTTCTATCAGTCTTTCCCATTTCTGCATCCAAGTTTTCTTAAGTCGGCTTGTTGAGTATTTGCTTCTTTTTTCGTAGATGTACTCGTGGAGCATATATTCTGCTAAATACTCGTACCATTTTTTAACCTCCCATTTTCTATAATCTTTCCACCCCAACGCTACAGTTGCTTGGGCAGCTAATATCATGTATTTTATAATTTCCTCCCAGTCTTTGCAATTATCTTTTTTGTCTAATTTCTTTGTAAAAAGTTCTATTTTATTCAAGGCCAGTTTATAACCTATTATTTCTTCCATTTCCTTCATTACCTTGCTATAGAACTCTTGTACTCTATCACATTCCCACCACATGTGGGAATAAGAGCCAATTTTCCCACATCCATGCCAACAAAGTTTTGTGGTGTTTTTTGTCATCTGGGCTATTTTAATTGGGGTTCTGTACCATCTAGTCAATAATTTCCTTTGCGTTTCTCTGATCTTTATATGCTTAAGACTTTTAATTGAGTCAATCCAATTTTCTATTTCTAAAACTTTATTATTTAAATCTTCTTTCCATATTTCTATCAAGGCTTGTTTCAAGTTATATTGTATTCCAATTAATTTCTTATAAATAAACCCCATCAGCCCTTGCTCCTTTTCTATTTTCCATTTTAGAATTTGGTCTAGGGCTGTTTCAGGGCCTTCTTTCTTCTTCTCTTTAATGATCCTTTGTTTTAATCCATTCCAAAGAAGCCAGTTACCTTCACCGCATTTACCCTTTATTGTCTCCCAGTCCTTAATTGTCCCATCTGAGTTCAAGAGGTCTTTTATCAGATTCATTCCATTCTGTTTCAACTTTGTTATAACCTTACCAAATGTCTGCTCTTTTCTATTGTCTAGGAACCCTATTGGGAGTATATCTACCCTATTAATTTGTAGTTTGTTTTGCCATTTTTTCCAACATTCCAAAGATGAGACCAATGGTCCCCCTTTAGTTTCTGTTAAGATTTTTTTATCAACCCGTCCTTTTAAACATAAACAGTAGTTCCATCCATTTATTGCTTTTTCAATTCTAGCCCATCTTCTTGATTCATCAAAATCTAGTTCTATCAGTCTTGTTAATTGGCAGACGTCGAAATAATTCTGTAAATTAGGGGCACCCCATCCTCCATTCTCTTCTAAGGAATAAAATACTGATTTGGGAATACGATTTTTATTTGTTCCTTCTATCCAATTTTTAATCGAAGAATCCCATTTTTGAATAATTTTGATGGGGATACTACATGGGAGTGCTTGGAACAGGAATAAAAATTTGGGGAGAATCACCATTTTAACCATTTTAATTTTGCTTGATATATCCCAATTTTGTTTTTTCCAACTACCCATCTGTTTGTTTATTTTTTTCCATAAGCTATTATAATTAGATTGGATTATATTGTTAAGGTTTTTGGGAATATATACACCCAAATATTTTATCTTCTTCTCTCCTAGTTTTATCCCTGTAATACTCTGGATTTCTTTTAACTCTTTAGGAGTCAAATTTTTGTGTAGTATTTCCGATTTTTGTATATTAATGGCCAATCCTGATAATTTCTCGAATTTCTTTATCGTATTTGTAACTACCTTTATAGAGTCCTCTGGTGACCCTAATAACACCATGGCGTCGTCTGCAAAAAGGTTGATTTTCATTACTTCTGTCCCTATTTTTATACCTTCAATATTAACATTGTTTCTAATTAGATTAGCTAGGGGTTCTATTGCCAGCGCAAATAGGATGGGGGAAAGAGGGCATCCTTGCTTTGTTCCACTATTAATCTTAATAATTCTTGTTTTGGTCCCATTAATCAATATTTGTGTTTGGTTATCTTTATAGAGTTCCTTTATTATTTCGCAGAATTGTTTTCCCAAATTAAAGTCTTCGCAAACTTTATGCAAATATTGGTGATTGACCGTATCGAATGCTTTATACACGTCTAGTTTTAGTAACAAAAGTTTCTCTTTTTCCCTGGTAGCATGATTAATTATATTTAGGATATTTCTTATAGGATCAGCTATTCTTCTATTTTTGATAAACCCATATTGGTCTTCACCTATTAAATTTGGAATTATATCAGCCAATCTATTTGCAAGAAGTTTTGTAAAAATTTTATAATCTACATTGCACAGAGTAATTGGTCTATATGAGTTTGGGTTGGTTTCATCTTTGCTAGGTTTCAGAATTGTAATTATTTCAGATTTCTTCCATGTTCCTGGGATAATTTTATTTTTTAATATCTCATTGAATAAAATTTCTAAATGAGGGGTAATTTCTAAATTAAATATTTTATAAAAGTTAGACGTAAAGCCATCCGGTCCAGGAGAGGAGTTTGGTTTAAGATTGTTAATGACCTCTTCGATTTCCTTACTAGTGATAGGTCTATTCAGTTTTGATTGTGCTTGGAGGTCTAATTTTCTCGTGATAATTCCCTCAGCTTTCTCAATTTCTTTATCCGAATATAAATTTTCATAATAACTAGCCATTATTTCTCTCAAATCCTCCTCTTTGGTTTTCATTTGTCCTTTTGCATCTTTTAATTTTACTATCGTATTCCTTCCTTTCCTTGATTTAAGGTAGCTAGCTAATCTTTTAGTGTTATTTATGGAGTTAATTTGGAAATCATTTTTTACAAACAGGTATTTTTTTGTTAATTCAATTTTCTCTAACTCTTCTATTATCTTCCTATTCTCCTTCCATCTTTCCTTATTTTGATCTGTTGGGTTTTTTTTTAAATTTTGAAATAGTTTATCCCCTTTCTGTTTTACCTCCTCTTTTTTTTGTTTTAATTTTTTTTAATACCTATTTCCATTGTGATACATTTCCCTCTAATAACGGCTTTGAATGCATCCCAAATTATATTTTCTTTTAAAACAGGGGATCTATTAATTTCAAAAAATTGCTTGATTTCCGCTTTTAGCTCTTGTTTATCCTGTTCCTTGGCTGTTACTAGTGGATTAAATCTCCATTTATATTCCTTTCTCCTACTTATGTTACCCACTCTAAGAAAAAGAGGGGCATGATCTCCTGGCCACCTATTCCCAACTGATGTCTCCACAATGGGTAACACATTATTATTACCAATAAGGAAATAGTCTAGAGTGGAAAAGGAATTATGCCTAGCAGAGTAATATGTGGGGGTGTCGACTTTTTGTCCTAATCTTTCATTAACATCACGAAGATTCCATTTTTTAAGGTTAATTTTATTTTCTCCCCTCATTTTCCCAGTCTTCTTATTGATCCTCCCCTTATAGAGATCTAAATTCAGATCACCACCTATAATTATATCTCCCTCTGCCTCTCGTTCTATTTTTTTAAAGATTTTATTAATAAATCTTTTTTGCCCCTTATTGGGCCCATAGACACTAATAATAGAAAGTTTACAATCATTTAATTTTCCACATACCATTATGAATCTCCCCTCCTCATCTGTAATACATTTCTCTGTTACGAAAGAAAGATCATTTTTAATTATAATAGCAACTCCCCGAGAATTGTTTGTACCCTTAGACTCATATTGAACATCTCAATTAGCTAAATTTAACAGTTTTAATCTCCCAACATGATGAGTCTCCTGTAGACACACGATTGCTACCTGATTCTCTGATATTAATTTACGTAATCTATCATTTTTAACTTCCGATTTCAGACCATTAATGTTGACTGACATCAAGTGGATAGAATCTGATGGAGCCATTACATTTAATTAATTCACTTTGTAGGTCTTTGTGCTTTCCATTCCCCTTATATCATATTTTTGGACCACTGTTCCCTCGCATCCCCAACCCTGCCTTTACATGTTTATTCCTCGAGAAAGAAAGATTGAGATCCACTCTTTGGAGCTTTGCCCCTTTGGTGAAGCGAAAGAAAGGCAGCTGGCCAATTTCGCCCCTCACCGGCCCCCGTAGGTTGGGCAGAAGAAGCCCAGCGGCGTTGCGGACACTGGACTCGCAAGGCAATTCTTCCCATTGGAATCCTGGCGTTCAAGTGGCAGAGGGATTGCGGGCTCCAGCAGGTGTGTGCCAGAAGGAGGAAGGAGGGAGCATAGCATGTGGCATAGTAATAGCCTTGATCTACACTGCCCTATATCCCAGGATCTGATCCCAGATATTCTGCTTTGAACTGGAGTATGTGAGCCTACACTGCCAGATAATGTGGGATAAGAAATTAATCTAGGATCAGATCCTGAAATATAGGTCAGGGTGGAAGGGACCCTAGTTAGACCTAGGTCCCTTCTGCACTTCCATATAATCCAGATGATCAAAGCCGATAACCCATATTAGCTGCTTTGAACTGGATTATCTAAGGTCCCTTCCACACATCTGAATAAAATCCTACATTCTCTGCTTTGAACTGGGATATATGGCAGTGGACTCAAGGCCCTTCCACATAGCCATGTTACCCAGAAAATCAAGGCAGAAATCTCACAATATCTGCTTTGAACTGGGAGATCTGAGTCCACAGTACAAAGCAGATAATATAGGATTTTAATCAGCTGTGCGGAAGGGGCCTCAGATAACCCAGTTCAAAGCCAATACTGTGGGCTATTTTGCCTTGATATTCTGGGTTAATATGGCTGTGTGGAAGGGTCCTGAGTCTGCACTGCCATATAATCCAGTTCAAAGCAGTTCATCTGAGTTTTCTATGGCAGTGTATTTTTAATACTGACTCTCAGGCTGGAGTTACGCTGCTCTATATCCCAGGATCTGATCCCAGATGATCTGCTTCTTGCAGATGATCTGGCAGTGTAGACTCAGTGTAGATCCTGGAATACAGGGCAGAGTAGATCCAGCTACGACAACCAGAAACTACATTGATCTGAAATCTACCAATCCCCATGAGAGTCTATTGTATATCTTTCATTTCTACTTTCAGGGCAACTCTTTCTTCTATACAAGAAGGCTTTCAGATTTGAGTCCAGTGACATTCATGCACATGTCCTTTTTCCTCCCCAGTTTACAACACGAGTGGTGTCATGCTGCCCTTCAGAATTCTCCCCAGAAACCGGCGGAAAGAAGGAAAGACGACAAGGATACCATGCCATTCTGGAAGACCCAATTCTTTTCCCAGAAGGTGGAGGTCAGGTAACACTTATTGTTCCTGCTCAGATTTAGGATGGAATGTGTTAAGTGAGCTGTAACATAATAATAATAATAATAATAATAATAATAATAATAATAATAACAACAACAACAACAACAACAACAACCCACATCTTCTCTTGAGGTGGGATGCAACATGGCTAAAACAGAGACGTTAAATACGAGACTATTGAAATACATATGACAAGATGCACACAGTTGACATTCACTGATGAAATGCAGATTGAAAATCACAAGTTAAAACTGAGACGATGTATATTTCTTAATGCATTAATTGGGGTTCACAGTGAGCTGTGTTTGAAACCAAGGTCCCATCTACACTGCCATATCATGCAGTCTACACTGACTATATGATGAATGAGTCTACACTAACCATATGATGCATGGTTATCATATACATGGTTATCATATAGGATACACTAGCCTAATTGCATGATATGGCAGTGTAGATGGTCATTGATCATCTGGTGGTTCTGAAGATCTGAGTTCATGTTCCTGTTCCTTACATTTAGTATCTATCTGTGCTATTTCCATTCCATATGTTTAAGTTTGCCATTGTAAACCTATTTCCTATGAGGGAACAAACTCTTCTGAATACAGGAATAGCATTGCACTATATCACTCTGAATCCCTTTGGGGAGAGAGGGTGGGTTACAAAGTATTATTATTATTATTATTATTATTATTATTATTATTATTATATGTTTGGTAAATCTGGGGTAATTTTTTAGGTGTTGTGGTGGCAGTTTGAAAATGTTTTGGTTCTAGGACCCTCCTTCAGAATGCAAAGAATGAGGAAGTACTTCATCAGTGTCACAAACGGACAGTGAAGTGACAGCTCCCCTGGTGGCCAGAAGCTGGAATGTTAAATAGCCTCTGAGTGTCTGTCTATATATGTTGTTTGTCTATGGCTTTGAATGTTTGCCATGTATATGTACATTGTAATCCACCCTGAGTCCCCTGCGGGGTGAGAAGGGTGGAATAGAAATTCTGTTAATAAATAAATAAATAAACACCAGAGTCAATGGAGATCAAACACTATTAGATATAATCATGTCTCTTCTATAAAACGAAAATATCAAGTTGTGGTTTTGGGATGTTGTATTTATATAGTGTCTAGATGTAAGGAAATCATAGCCCCACTCTATTCTGCTTTGGTCAGACCTCATCTGGAATACCGTGCCAAGTTGTGGGCACCACAATTCAAGAAGGACATTGACTTTTATTTTGGGGGTAATATTTTTAAGTCATGGATAGTTGAATCTGTATATACAGAATCTGTTGATAAGGGGGGCTAACTGTATTTATACAATACAACGGAGTTCAGCTTGTCTTTCTCACTCATGTTTTTGATTGGTGCAACTCTATAATATTCCCTAGAAGTTGGGGTAGTAACATTGAGCCCTTGTCTTCAGCCAGATGACCGGGGACTCATGAATGGCATCCCAGTGCTTAGAGGCACCTGACAAGGCCCTGAGGCTCTGCACTTCATCCAGACACCCCTTGAGCCTGGGAGCGAAGTGCAACTAGAGTTGGATTGGGACCGACGGTTTGATCACATGAGGCAGCGTTCAGGTAAACAACTGTTGATTGTGGCTACACTCCCAACCAATGCAGTTTGAACTGCATGATATGGTCAGCATAGACCATATGCACTTCAGATTGCATTATTTGGCAGTGTAGATCCAGGCTGTGGCACAGTTTGCATGGAACCCCCCTGCTATGCCAGCTCCACTGGCTGCCGGTCCATCTCCGAGCCCAATTCAAAGTGCTGGTTTTGACCTATACAGCTCTATACGGTTGTGGCCCAGCTTTCTTGTCAAAAACACGTCCACCCTTTCGTCCCACCTCGTAATCTAAGATCGTTCGGGGAGGCCCTGCTCATTTTGCTATAGTTTTTCAATGAATATCTCATTGAGTCTCAACCCATTCAACTTAGTTTGTGACAGGCAGAAAATGAAGTTTCCGGAGTATAACAACGACTTTCAAAATAAGGAATGCACAATTAAACAGGAAATAACACTTTCAAACCAGGAACAGAATAGTTCTCCAATTTTGTTATATAGTTCAATTGTGCCATAAAATTGTGGTAGGATAAGGAACAGAGTACTTGCCGGTTTTTCACACTGGTAAAAACCCTCTGCTTCACAAAGTACCCCAAGAGGTAGTTCTTTGGGAATTGAGAATTTTGGCACCGACTTTCTTCTCACTTTTTTAATCTAGCCTTTTTTTGTGTCAGGAGCAACCTGAAAAACTGCAGGCCGCTTCTGGTGTGAGAGAATTGGCCGTCTGCAAGGACGTTGCCCAGGGGACACCCGGGTGTTTTACCATCCTGCGGGAGGCTTTTCACATATCCCCACATGAGAAGCTGGAGCTGACAGGTGGGAGCTCACCCCGCTCCCTGGATTTGAACTGTCGGCCTCTCGGTCAGCACTCCTGCCAGCACAAGGGTTCAACCCATTGTGCCACCAGGGGCTCCAATGGAGCCTTGAAAGACTAATTTCTGTTTCGATCTTGCTAACGATTCCCTGTCTGCTCTTGATTGGTTATGGGAAGAAAATGGATAATTCCTCCATGCCGTTATTTCTTTCTCTTTCAGAACAACTTGAACCTATTGAGGGACTTGGCTGTCCTTACTGCACAGAGCTTCAAAGACAACATGGCTCAGGAGTTAGTGTTTGTATTACACAGGTGAGGAAAAAGGTCACTCACTGCTAAGTACACATGAATATGGGATAAGCAAATTTGAGATACTTCCAAAAAGGGGGAACCCCCTTAAACTTTTCTCCCACAAAAGACTGCACTGATTGAACTACTGGAAAATATCAGGATTTGGGTGAGTGACCACAATCACCCCATACCCAAAAATGTGAAATATGCATTCTTATTGATTTTTTAAAAAAATGGATCAAGAAGTTTCAGTGTTTAATAATAATTAAAAATTAAGCATGTGCTTCTAGAAGCATGTAATTTGACAGCGATCCTATGGATTTTCTTGGGTTTCTGTAGGCATGGCACATTCAGAGGTGGTTTACCATTAGTTTCCTCTGAATATAACCTTCAGCATCTGATATTCCTTGGCAGTTGCTCATCCAAGGAATTAATAGGCCTGATGCTGTTTAGCTTCCAAGACAGGCAGGATCTGGTGCTTTGAGGATCTGCTGGACCTATCAGCAGCCTTCAATACCGTTGACCATGGTATCCCTCTGGGATGCCTTGCGGGAATGGGCCTTGGAGATACTGTCTTTCAGTGATTCCGGTCCTTTCTGGGAGACACCTGTTCAACCCCACAACCGTTGTCTTGTGGAGTTCCGCAAGGCTCAATATTGTCCCCTATGTTGTTTAGCATCTACATGAAGCCACTGGGGGAGATCATCCGGAGTTTCGGGGTGAGGTGTCACCCGTATGTAGATGACGTCCAACTCTGTCACTCCTTCCCACCTCCTACTAAGGAGGCTGTTCCAGTCCTGAACCAATGCTTGGCCGCTGTGACGATCTGGATGAGGGAGAACAAATTGAAATTGATTCCAGACAAGACAGAGATACTCCTGGTCAGTTGAAAAGCCGACCAAGGCATAGGGTTACAGCCTAGGTTGGACAGGGTGACACTCCCCCTGAAGACGCAGGTTTTCAGCTTGGGTGGGATCCTAGACTCATCCCTGAGCTTGGAACCCCAAGTTTCAGGTGTGACCAGGGGAGCATTTGAACAGTTAAAACAACTTGTGCACCAGCTGTGCCCGTACCTTGAGAAGTCTGACTTGGCCACGGTGGTCCATGCTCTTGTTACATCTTGAATGCATTACTGCAACGCGCACTACGTGGGGTTGCCTTTGAAGACTGTTCAGAAGCTTCCAATGGTCCAAAGGGCATCAGCTCCACTGGCTGCCAATTTGCTACCGAGCACAATTCAAGGTGCTGGCTTTAGCCTATAAAGCCATAAACGATTACGGCCCAATTTACCTGTCCGAATGTATCTCCTCCTATGAACCATATAGCTTAAGAATGTCTGAGGAGACCCTGCTCACGATCCGACCTGCCTCGCATGTGCAATTGGCAGAGACGAAGGACAGGATGTTTTTAAAGTGTAACCACCCATATGTGTATATGTATATGTATATACGTATGCAAGCTTTGAATAACATGGGGGAAGGTTAACACACTTGTAGTGTTTGTTTTCCTGTCTGCGCCCCTGCTCAGAAGATTTCATCTCACTTTCTGTCCATGTGATAATTGGATTTTGAAAAATGTGGCTTGTTGTGGAAACAAGGATTGTGATAAAAGCTTAAGTGGAGACACCTTTTCCCCATGAGAACTCTTTCAGGGGTGAATTTCCCTTCCGAGGGGTAGATTTCTCTCACTTCCTGTTGTCTCATCCCCATTTGTACCTCTTGAGCCATTTGTAAGTTGGATTTCTGTAACCCGAGGACTGTCTGTACTTGAGTTGTGCCAAGTCACCACTGCGTAGGCTAGCTACTCTTGAAATAGTGATCAGGTGCAACTAGATCAGTGTTTCTCAATCTTCCTAATGCCACGACCCCTTAATAAAGTTTCTCATGTTGTGGTGATCCCCAACCATAACATTATTTTCGTTGCTACTTCATAACTGTAATTTTGCTACTGTTATGAATCGTAATGTAAATATCTAATATGGAGGACATATTTTCATTCACTGGACCAAATTTGGCACAAATACCCAATACGCCCAAATTTTTTCTTTTGTCATTTGGGATTTGTAGTTCCTGGGATTTATACTCAGTCTACAATCAAAGAGCATTCTGAATTCCACTGACGATGGAATTGAACCAAACTTGGTGCACAGCACTCCCATGGCCAATAGAAAACACTGGAAGGATTTGGTGGGCATTGACCTTGTGCTTTGGAGTTGTAGTTCACCTACATCCAGAGAGCACTGCGGACTCAAGCAATGATGGATGTGTAGGAAACTTGGCACGAGGCTGGCAAAAGGCGTTGTGTCAATATGGACCCACTCTGGCCGTTCACACCACTTGTGGGCCTTCTCCAGTGTCCACAGGAGGTGCGAACCCAGCAACTTGAGCAGCAAGTAAAAGCCCAGGGCAAAGCCAAACAGGAAGAAGGTTGTATTCATGTATTGCCACAGGTTTGCATTGTAGATGGAACGGACATGCTCAAAAACCTCTGCCACCCTGCTAATTGGGGAAATCACATGAAATTGACATGTAATGCTTCTTCATTGTCACCACTTGAGCTTTGGAAGTAGACGTCCAAACTCTAGTATTCTCAATCCCTTTCCAACACAGAGACCATGCTGGTTTTCTGCAAGTAGCCCCAACTAGAGTGAACTCACTGAATCAACGGGACCTTCGTCAATAGTGATATGGAAAGTAAACATGTTCTATGTCAATACTTAGGAATGGTACACTGACTCAATAGGTCAGTCCTCCACTCCCCCTCCTCAATGGGACACCCTTTTAAATCTTGAAACATTCTCATGTTCCCTCTCTACCTCCCCTTCTAGCAAACCATCACATAATTTCTGTATGGAATTTTAAAAATCTCATTTGCCCACCTGAGTCTAGAAGCCCATGAAAGCGAATTATTGATGTAGATGTAAAATGCACAATACATGTCTTCTTATTGTATATACAAAAAACTACTTGGAATGGTCAAACGGAGGACTTCTGTAAGAGAGGTTTTATCACCACCCGCTTAACGCATGACGGAAATTTCCCCTGGCCCAATGAAGCATTTATTATCGCAACAAACCATTCCAACATCCCCTCTCTGGCCAGCTTAACTAGCCAGGACGGGCAAGCATCCAGAGCGCAAGTGGTGGCTCTCACAAAAGGTGAGTTATAAATATCCAGAGTTACCATTCACAACATCTGGATGGCCACAAACCGTCTACTCCTTCCCTCCATTATTGATGGGATGCCCTTAGTGTGAGTTATCTTTTGTGTATCCTAAAACAAGAATAAACCCTTTCCGTTTCTTTTGTTCTAGGCTCACATGATGAACTTCAATCTCCTTCCGCCTGCCTGGTTGTCGGGAAAGTTGTCAAGGGCTTGTTGAACTCAAACAAGCTCTTCAATCGTCTGTTCCTGAGACATTTATTATTATAATTATTATTATTATTATTATTATTATTATTATTAACTTTATTTGTACCCCGCTAGCATCTCCCGAAGGACTCGATGCGGCTTACAAAGGCCAAGGCCTCAACACAACATAACAATACAAACCTAAAGCAAAGTTGGTTTATTTGGAGAAATAAACATGCTGCTTTTGGATTTTTGTTTTCTACTCTTTGAATGGAAATACTTCCAGGTGACTTTGAATATGTGAATCACCTGTGCCTTGGGATCTTCGGGGATTTATTTAAACAATGTATGTGAATTTGTGTCCCAGCATTGGATGTTTGCTGTGTATATGCTGTGCTCCGCCCTGAGTCCCCTTCGGGGTGAGAAGGGCAGAATATCAATGTTTTAAATAAATAACAAACAAATAAATAAATAACAATCGATATCTTGTGTTCTTCCTGTTCCTTCTTTTGTGACCATTGGGTTTCCGGATGAAGCCGTCCCAGCTGATACAGTGAAATTAGAAGAAGTGTGTCTGGATGGTTGGCAAGTGCCCACAAACAAGTCAAGCCTAAATACAAATGCTGATCCTCAAGGCTTGCCTGTTGAGTCACATAAGGAACATCAAAGTTTTTTACATTATTCCAACTTGATGAGCTGCATTTTGGGGCTTAGAAAGAAATACAACATTTTCAAGTGATCCTTGGCCCTAAATGCTCCTAAGTGGGTTTGGGTATCCATTAAAAAAAACTGCCAAGGCTCCATTAAACAAAATGGGAACAAAATAAGTTGGCTTCTGCGGCACAAATGATGCAAATCTAGATGGTCATCTTGTGCCTAATTTATACAATTTATTTTTTCTAGTAGGGAGGCAGGCAGCAATACAGTGAATATTGAAAAGTCATCGACTTGAATTGACAAGACAGGGCTGGCAAACACTCATTCAAAAGAGCCTCAACTCACCTCTTCACAAAGGAAAAAGCCTAAAGCCACTGACTAGGTGGTGAATGACTTTAGGAATCCAAAGGGCTACATAGTTCACAGATGGCCCTGCTCCAATGTCTGTTGTTCCATGTAGCCGGGGGTATGGATGACAATGGCTAGGTGATTTAGTCCATTGTTTATCAAGATGTAGCTCAGGGAGGTGGCTTGGAGGTGTCTCTGAGTGAAGACATGCCAATTGGAAAGATCACCATGATGGCTGGTTCGCCAAAGTTTTACCTATATCTATCTCTGTCTTTACCTCTACATCAATAAAAACGTAATGTTTATTTGTGGGATTAACATAACTCAAAAACCGCTCTCTACGTGGGGTTGCCCTTGAAGACGGCTCGGAAGCTCCAACTGGTCCAACGTGCGGCAGCCATGATACTAACAGTAGCGGGGCGCAGGGAGCATACAACCCCCCTGCTGTACCAGCTCCACTGGCTGCCGATCTGCTAGCGGGCTCAATTCAAGGTGCTGGCATTGGCCTATAAAGCCCTAAATGGTTCCGGCCCAAGATACCTAACTGACCGCCTCTCGGCCTATGAGCCCACGAGGACTTTGAGATCTTCCGGGGAGGCCCTGCTCTCGATCCCGCCTGCGTCACAGGCACGGCTGGCAGGGACGAGAGATAGGTGCTTCTCGGTGGTGGCTCCTCGGCTGTGGAACACTCTTCCCGTAGACATCAGTCTAGCCCCCTCCCTGTTGATATTCCGCAGGAAGCTAAAGACCTGGTTGTTTAAGAAGGCATTTGAATAGAAGTGCAATGACTGGTAACTTGACCATAGGAATGGAACAATGGAAATGGTATTGGATTGTGAATTTGACAATGAGACGACTCGGAATGGCTTGTAGTAATGTTGATGTTTTTGATGAGATGTTTTGATAATGATGTACTGTGGATTATTTTATTTTATGTTGTATTTTGCACCTGTCTTTCAATGTTGTACACCGCAATGAGTCGCCATTAGGCTGAGAATTGCGGTATATAAGCGAAGTAAATAACTAAATAAATAAATAAATTGACAAATTGACACCAAATTTGGACATAAGATACCAATCTGGCACACGAGTGACCAACACTCATAAAATCATTGAAAAACACAACGGAAGGGGCTTAAGAAGTATGCGCAAAACCACATATATACACAAACACACATATATACACATACACAGAGCACATATACACAGACTGGGGCACAGCAAAGTGTGGCAGGGGACGGCTAGTATATTTTATATTATAATATACTAATAATAATCTATATAAATAAAAGCGCAATGTTTGTTTGTGGCATTAACGTAACTCAAATACCACTGGACGAATTGACACAAAATTTGGACTCAAGATACCTCTCAGGCCAAAGAGTGACCATCTATACATATAAATTTGTTAGGGGCATCCAACGAGGAAACAAAACTCAAAAACCCCCCAACGAAACTGTACCAAAATTGCCATGCCCATAACACAACCCACAAGGTACAAACATATCTACTCAAAATGAAAAACAACACAACAACACACTCACAAAACGGCAAAACAACAAAACTCAAAAAACCCCAACGAAACTTAACCAAAATTGCCATGCCTATAACACAACCCACAAGGTACAAACATATCTACTCAAAATGAAAAACAACACAACAACACACTCACAAAACGGCAAAACAACAAAACTAAAAAAAAACCAACGAAACTTAACCAAAATTGCCATGCCCATAACACAACCCACAAGGTACAAACATATCTACTCAAAATGAAAAACAACACAACAACACACTCACAAAACGGCAAAACAACAAAACTCAAAAAACCCCAACGAAAATTAACCAAAATTGCCATGCCCATAACACAACCCACAAGGTACAAACATATCTACTCAAAATGAAAAACAACACAACAACACACTCACAAAACGGCAAAACAACAAAACTCAAAAAAAACCAACGAAACTTAACCAAAATTGCCATGCCCATAACACAACCCACAAGGTACAAACATATCTACTCAAAATGAAAAACAACACAACAACACACTCACAAAACGGCAAATCAACAAAACTCACAAACCCCCCAACGAAACTTAACCAAAATTCCCATGCCCATAACACAACCCATAAGGTACAAACATATCTACTCAAAATGAAAAACAACACAACAACACACAAAACGGCAAAACAACTGAGCATGCACATTGGTGCCCAGCCGCAAGTTCCCTGGCGCGCGCACACAGTTCCCTCTGCGGAAGCCATGCCCACTCCAAGCCCCGCCACGCTGCTTCCCGCACACACACCCCCCCCCGCCGCACGCACACACACAACCCCACGCTCCATCACTCCCCCCGCCGCACACAGACACGCAACCCCACTCTCCATCACTCCCCCACAGCCACACACACACGCGCAACCCCACTCCCCCCCCGCTGCCGCACACACACACGCAACCCCACGCTCCATCACTCCCCCCGCTGCCGCACACACACACACAACCTCACGCTCCATCACTCGCCTGCCCCAATCTTACCTCCTTTTACTTCACGCCACCTCCAAACCCCACCGCACCCCTTCCCGCCCTGTCAAAATCCAGGAAAGACAGGAAGGAAGGAAAGAAGGAAGAAAGAGAAAGGGAGATAAAGAAAAGGGGGAAGGAAGGAAAGTTAGAGAAAGAAGGAAGAAGAAAAGGAAAGAAAAGGAAAGATGGAAGGAAAGAAAAGAGAGACAGCAGAAGAGAAAGAAAAAGGGGGAAGGAAGGAAAGAGGTAGAGAAGGAAGAAATGAGAGACAGAGGGAGGGAAAGAAAAAGGGGGAAGGAAGGAAGGAGAGAAGGAAAGAAAAAAGGGAATGAAAGTAGGAAAGAGGGAGTGAAGGAAGGGGGAAGATGTAGAGAAAGAGGGAGGGAAGGAAAGAAGGAAAGAGAGAAGGAAGAAAAGAGACCAGAAGAGAAAGAAAAAGGGGGAAGGAAGGAAGGAGAGAAGGAAAGAAAAAAAGGAATGAAGGAAGGAAAGAGGGAGTGAAGGAAGGGGGAAGATGTAGAGAAAGAGGGAGGGAAGGAAAGAGAGAAGGAAGGAAAGAGACCAGAAGAGAAAGAAAAAGGGGGAAGGAAGGAGATAGAGAAGGAAGAGGAGAAGGAAAGATGGGAGGGAAGGAAGGAAGGAGGGAAAGAAGGAGAGAAAGAGGGAAGGTTGGTCACAGCAATGCGTGGCGGGTAAAGGTTGTTATTTCTATGATTATTATGATGCTATTATTCCTATGAGACCCTTTTAGGGGGAATGGGAGAGGTGTCAGGTCCCGGAGGCAATGCATTGCATTATTGTTATTGTTATGATGGTGGTGAAATAAAAGGAAATAAAAAGCGAAAGAAGGAAGCAAACAGGGAGGGAAGAAAGGCAAAGGAAGAAAGGGGGAGGGAATGAAGGAAAGAGAGAAGGATGAAACCAAGTAGTGAAAGAAGGAAAGAAAGAAAGAGGTAGAGAAGGAAGAAAGGACAGAAAGGGGGAAGGAATAGGTAGGTACCTCTCTTTCATAATAGTCCAGATATCTACCTCAACTTTGATAAGTTTTACTAGAGGCCACAGCAACGCGTGGCAGGGCACAGCTAGTCATTTATAAAAACACTAAAGAACTCAGCTGAAGACACTTAAAAGCAAAAAATCAACAACATTACAATGCATGCACAAAAGCACATTATATATTATAATTATAATTATATATATTATACAACTATATTATTATTATTATTATTATTATATACTATATATTAATTATTATCATTAATAATTATATTATTATTATTATTATTATTATTATTATTATTACTACTACCTATTTGCACCATTTTGATTCTTTGGTGGGAACCTTGACATGGAAGATGGGGAACAACAACAACAATAATTTATTATTATTATTATTATTATTATTATTATTATACACAAATATACACACACACAAAACATATACACAAACTGGGCCACAGAAATGCGTGGCAGGGGACAACTAGTAAATAAATGAATTTTGCATATTATAACCAAGATAAATATGCTAAATTCCCAAAAATAGGCTGCGGCGATCGCTCTTCTGGACTGTAGAGGCTTAACTTGCCGGCATGGACCTGTTTGGCAGGATCGAACTGCGACGAGGGCTTTGTTTTGCCTTTACCTGGAAGGAAAGGGGTTTTATTTATTTATCGTGTCAGGAGCAACCAAAGAATTGTATTACATTTTTAACAAACAAATAAAACATAATGTTTGCAAGCTTAGTAGTTGATTAAATGTCCTTTGACCAGTAGCTGGCCACTTGGAGTGCCTCTGGTGTTACTATAAGAAGGTCCTCCATTGTGCATGTAGCAAGGCTCAGGTTGCATTGCAGCCAGTGGTCTGTAGTTTGCTCTTCTCCACACTCGTGTGTCGTGGATTCCACTTTGTAGCCCCATTTCCTAAGGTTGGCTCTGCATCTCGTGGTGCCAGAGCGCAATCTGTTCAGCGCCTACCAAGTCGCCCAGTGTGCCCAGGGGGAAGTCTCTCATTTGGTATCAGTCATTGACTGAGGATCTGGGTTTGAGCCTGCCACTTTTGGACTCTCGCTTGCTGAGGTGTTCCAGCGAGATGTAGCATCTGCATCTGTAGAACATTTGATATACATTGTCTCTAACTGAAGCTGCCACTGTAAATTTAAAGCCATTGTCACTCAGGTTTTCCCAGATGTCCAAATCTATGCTTCCCCCTAAATCCTTTGCCCATGAGATCATGGAAGTTTTAACACGATTATCTTCCAAGTTGGAATGTAGGATATATTTGTACAGTCTGGCTATTAAGCCTTTGTCCCCTTTGTCTAATATAGTTTCCAGATCTGATTTTTTTTTGAAGAAAATCCCATCTTCTCGTCTTTTTTAAACCTTTCATATAATTGATGATATCGAAACCAGTCTTTAATACCCAGTTCATCTCTCCCCCTCAGTGCCCATTGGCCATTGAACCTGCTAAGGAGTTCCTTCTATGTTCTGACGTCATCTTTACAGGTAGGTCTCCCAATAGCTTCCATTGGCCTCAGCCACAGGGGTGTTTTTGGTTCCATCCCTAACTTGTATCTTTTCCAAACGTCTATTAGGCTTCCTCTAATTATTATATCTTTATTAAACGCCTTATTTAATTTCTCTCCTTCATACCAAAGGTATGCATGCCATCCATATCTGATTCCATGTTCTTCTAAATTTAGTAGATTTATGTTCTGGAATTGAATCCAATCTCTGAGCCAGCTCATGCAGGCGGCTTCATAGCAGGTGTTTAAATCTGGTAAATTTAGCCCCCTCCCCCTCTCTTTGGTATCAATTAAATGTTTGTAAGCAATCCTGGCTTTTTTCCCTGTCCAAATGAAATTCGCGATATCCCTCTTCGACAAATTAAAGATTTTAGTCCCTTTAATGATAGGTATGTTTTGAAATAAGAAAAGCATTTTGGAGAGTCTCGTCATCTTAATAATTGTAATCCTGCCCAGTCATGTTAATGGTAGCTTCTGCCAATTACTCAAATTTCCTTTGATCTCCGACCCCATCTTCACATAATTATTTTGAAACAAGTCGATGTTTTTACTTGTGATCGTGATTCCCAGATATTTTGTCTTCGGGACTACTTTACAGTTAGCCGCTTCTTCTATTTTCCTAGTAATTTTGATATCTATATTTTTTGTAATAAATTTGGATTTGTCTTTATTGATTTTGAAAGCCGAAACCTCTCCATACAATTTGATTACCTCTAATAATTTTGGAAGGCTTTGTGTTGGATTAGATAGGATACAAACCATATCGTCTGCATATGTTCTGGTTTTGATTTTCTGGCCTCTTACTTTGAACCCTTCAATTTCAGTGTCCTCTCTAATTCTTATTCTCAAAATTTCCAAACCCAGAATGAATAGTAATGGTGAAAGAGGGCAGCCTTGTCCACTCCCTTTCTGTATATCTATAGCTCTTGTCAGCTGTCCATTTATTTTTATCTTAGCGGATTACTTAGAATGTATTGCCCCCACTGGTTATGATAGAAATGAATGGCAAAATGGAGCTTGGCAGCCTGCTGGGGTCCCCAAAGCGGCTAGGAAGTGGCCATGGGGCTTGGGGCAGTTATGAGGGGCTATCCGGTGGAAGACGTCACGAATTGGCCCTGTCCTAGGGCTTTGGAGGGCTGTGGAGGGCCGCAGAGGGCCCTGGGCCATGTGGCCCGGTCCGTTGCCAGCACAGCTGAGGAATGCTGAAGTGAAGGAGAAAGGCCCATGGAGGTGAATGGAGACACAGAGAGTCAAAAGATAAGGATAACTTCATTTTATTAGTGTTGAAAAGTAAGAAAAGTGTCTTCTCCAGGTGCCGGTGGCTGCTGCAGGATCTCTCCACACCTCCAGATGCTTGCACAATTCTTCTTGACATTTAAAAATGGTAATGTTCCTTTGTTTTCTTTTTTGCAAGGTAAATTGGAAGGTGTTTGGGTAGACGTTGTTGATGTGGGCCAGGAACTTGTTCGGTTTTTTTTCCCCACGGGTCCAAATGGTGAAGGTATCATGCACATATCAAAACTATAGATGGGCTCTTTGGTGCTTCTTTCCGGGACTTGTTTCTCCAAGTGTTCCATGGAAAATTAGCGTGACAGGCTTAAGAGGGCTCCCTGTGGCTACCCCATCTTTCTGTTCAAAGAATTCATCGTCCCACTGGAAGTAGCTTGTGGTTGAAGCAGGGCTGTGAGGTCTTTTGGGAAATTCCTGTGAATGAGTGTGATGGTGAATAGAGAAACCACATCAATGGTAGGTTTTTCTGGTGCTTTGGTTGGTTGGGTGCTTTTTCAGTTTTCTGCATGTTGTGGGATCCAGGAGTTCTGATTTTTTTTCTCTTTGTATTGTTCTGTTTTCATGATTACCGTGGCATTCCTCTTGCCTGCTGGGAGAAGGATGATTTCTGGATCTGAACTGAGGTCTTTGATGGCTTTGCGTTCTTTTCTTCTTTTGTTGCTAGAGGGAAGTTTTGCTTCCTCAGGATCCTCACTTTTCCCCTCTAACTTCTGCCGCTTCTTCCAAGGGGGATGATCAACCACTCATGCAAGATTGGCAGTGATGTTTTCTATTGGAATTCTGCTGGTAACAGCAAAATGGCCTCCTTTTTCTAAGATGGATACATCGCCACCAAAGAGTTGTCTCTCGGTCAGAGCGGTCAAGGTCCGCCACGTTTCTCTTTCAGATCACCGTTGGTAGATGGCGAGTCCGGGGCACTGCAAGAAGGCTTCAAAGTTTTTGCCGGAGGAAGCTGTGGATCTGCTCGAGGCAGGGGAATAGCTTTCCCTGGGCTCCAGTCTTCTCTTTGGAGGGCTGAGGAGGGCCGCAGTGGGCCGTGGGCCATGAGGAATGCTGAAGGAAAAAGGCCCATGGAGATGAACGGAGACACAGAGAGGCAAAAGATAAGGATAACTTCATTTTATTAGTGTTGAAAAGGAAGAAAAGGGTCTTCTCCAGGTGCCGGTGGCTGCTGCAGGATCTCTCCACACCTCCAGATGCTTTCACAATTCTTTTTGACATCTAGAAATGGTAATGTTCCTTGGTTTTCTTTTTCCTAGGTAAATTGGAAGACGTTTGGGTAGACGTTGTTGATGTGGGAAAGGAACTTGTTCGGTTTTTCCTCCCCACGGCTCCAAAGGGTGAAGGTACCATGCACATATCAGAACTACAGATGAGATCTTTGGTGCTTCTTTCCAGGACTTGTTTCTCCAAGCGTTCCATGGAAAATTAGCATGACAGGCTTAAGAGGGCTGCCTGTGGCTACCCCATGTTTCTGTTCAAAGAATTCATCGTCCTACTGGAAGTAGCTTGTGGTGAGGCGTTGTTGAAGCAGGGCTGTGAGGTCTTTTGGGAAATTGCCATTAATGAGCGTGATGGTGAATAGAGACACCACATCAAGGCTTGGTTTTTCTGGTGCTTTGGTTGGTTGGGTGCTTTTTCAGTTTTCTGTATGTTGTGGGATCCAGGAGTTCTGCTTTTTTTTCTCTTTGTATTGTTCTGTTTTCATGATTACCGTGGCATTCCTCTTGCCTGCTGGGAGAAGGATGATTTCTGGATCTGAACTGAGGTCTTTGATGGCTTTACGTTCTTTTCCTCTTTTGTTACTGGAGGGAAGTTTTGCTTCCTCAGGATCCTCACTTTTCCCCTCTAACTTCTGCCGCTTCTTCCTAGGGGGATGATCAACCACTCATGCAAGACTGGCAGTCTTGTTTTCTATTGGGATCGTGCTGGTAACAGCAAAATTGCCTCCTTTTGCTATGTTGCCTCTCGGTCAGAGCGGTCAAGGTCCGCAATGTCTCTCTTTCAGATCTTTGGTAGACGGCGAGGCTGGGGCACTGCAGGAATGCAGGGCTTGAAAGTTTTTGCCGGAGGAGGCCGTGGACCTGCTCGAGGCAGGGGAATAGCTTTCCCTGGGCTCCAGTCTTCAACATTCAGCTTCGGCAGGAAGGACTGCTGCCTCCTCAGTTCAGCCTCTTCGATCTTGGCCGGCCGGTGAGCAAAACCAGCATGGCGAAGCTTCTCCTCTGTGGACTGGGGCCGTGGGGGTGAGGAATGCTGGCTCTTCTGCCTTGGTAGGACGAGGGGCTCCTGCTGTGGCCGCCTGCGGAGCTTCTTTTCCTGGACCTTTGTCCTCTGAAGTTCTGGTTCTGCGGCTTTGGGAGGAGCCATTTCCCGCAAGGGGCGCCTCTGCCTGCTTGGCTGCTGCTGCTGCTGCCGCTGCCGAATTGGTGGAACTGGCCACGTGACGGGCACTTCTTGAGATTCGGGGGCCCTTAAATAAATGACCCGAATCTCAGGAAGCACCATGCCAAAATTCAATAGGTCGTATGCATCCATTGCACTTCCCAACCCACCCCCCCCCCAAAAAAAAACAAAAATAAAAAATACAACCAAACAACCGAAACCTGAAGTAAAGGAAAGAATGTCAACAAAATAAAAAATATATAACAATACAAAGAAACAAAAAAAGGAAAAATAATACAATAAATATATTCTATATTTTAGAAACTAAGAAAAATAATAAATATCTAAATCTCTAACTAACCTAATAAGAAGAAGAATAAACAACTAACACTCTTAATATATATATATTCAAACACCAACACACTCAATAACAAACACTCTGCACACTAAACACTAAACTATTATAAAAACAAATAAGAAAAACAACTACTACTACTACTACTACTACTACTACTACTACTACTACTCTTACTACTACTATAATAAGTAAACCAATCAACTCAAACCGAACACAACAACCGGGAGGCGCAAGTGGAGGTAAGGACCGAGGCAAAGGCAGGGCAGGGCAGGGCAGCGAAGAGGCAGGGACTGAGGGCAGAAGGGGACTGAGAGGCAGCAACAGTTCAGTCGCCGGGGGAGACATTGTGACCTCAGAAGGAGTCAGAGGAGGAGGGAGGGGCACCGTGACATCACCGGGGGGGGGGGGTAGGAGGACTCTTGGCGGGAGAGGGGGATGCCCTGGGGAGATGATGGTGGAAAAGGAGAAGAGTGGGGCGGGGGGGGGGGGGGGGATGCTGGTAGGCTTCTTAAGAGGAAGGTTGCCATCTTTGCCTTCTTCTGAATCGGAGAGTGGGACTTTGCCCCGGGGGCTTCCGGTGGTAGAATATCACATCTCAGACCTTGTTTAGTTTGTAAAATTGATCATTTGCAACCATTCAAAAGCCCACAGGTGCATCCCAATCATAGAAACGCAGGACCCCCCCCCCCCCATATCATATGCAAAAAAACTTTTAAAAAAAGATTCCTTACAAGGCAAGAAATACATCTTCATGATCAAGACAGTTTCACAGTATGTCTTGATATTACATCAATAAAAAAAAACAAAATAAGAATGGAAGCAGGCAACCAAGTACTCTCTTATGACAAGAGCTTTCTGACTATTTTACTGTTCCCTCAAGTTGAAGCAGGATATGTTTTATTTATTTATTTGTCTTTTTAAGTCCCTTCGGCTGTGTTTTCCAGTATTTTTAGGAGTGATGGTCACTCATTGGCCTGAGAAGGGTCTTGTGTCCAAATTTGGTGTCAATTTGCCCAGTAGTTTTTGAGTTCTGTTAATCCCGCAAACGAACATGACATGTTTATTTCTAGAGAAAGAGAGATTGAGATCCACTCTTTGGAGCTTGGCCCCTTTGGTGAAGTGAAGGAAAGGCAGCTGGCCAATTCTGCCCCTCACCGGCCCCCGTAGACTGGATGGAAGAAGCCAAGCGGAATTGCTATTGGCCTTTGCGGACACTGGACTCGCCGGGCAATCCTTCCCATTGGAATCCTGGCGTTCAAGTGGCAGAGAGATTGCTGGCTCCAGCAGGTGCGGAAAGAAGGGAGCGAGGACCCTGATTGCCACTGTGAGGAGATGCCCGGCCAATAGAGAAAGGATGGGCTGTGCCAGAAGAAGGAAGGAGGGAAATAGCATGTGGCATAGTAATAGCCTGGATCTACACTACCCTATCTCCCAGGATCTGATCCCAGATATTCTGCTTTGAACTGGAGGGTATGAGCCTACATTGCCAGATAATCTGGGATAAGAAATTAATCTAGGATGAGATCCTGAAATATAGGTCAGGGTGGAAGGGACCCTAGTTAGGTCCCTTCTGCACTTCCATATAATCCAGATTATCAAAGCCGATAACCCATATTAGCTGCTTTGAACTGGATTATCTAAGGCCCCTTCCACACAACTGAATAAAATCCTACTTTATCTGCTTTGAACTGGGATATATGGCAGTGGACTCAAGGCCCTTCCACATAGCCATGTTACCCAGGAAATCAAGGCAGAAATCTCACAATATCTGCTTTGAACTGGGAAATCTGAGTCCACAGTTCAAAGCAGATAATATAGGATTTTAATCAGCTGTGCGGAAGGGGCCTCAGATAACCCAGTTCAAAGCCAATATTGTGGGCTATTTTGCCTTGATATTCTGGGTTAATATGGCTGTGTGGAAGGGTTCTGAGTCTGCACTGCCATATAATCCAGTTCAAAGCAGTTCACCTGTGTTTTCTATGGCAGTGTATTTTTAATACTGACTCTCAGGCTGGAGCTACGCTGCTCTATATCCCAGGATCTGATCCCAGATGATCTGCTTCTTGCAGATGATCTGGCAGTGTAGACTCAGTGTAGATCCTGGAATACAGGGCAGTGTAGATCCAGCCTACGACAACCAGAAACTACATTGATCTGAAATCTACCAATCCCCATGAGAGTCTACTGTATATCTTTCATTTCTACTTTCAGGGCAAGTCTTTCTTGTATACAACAAGGCTTCCAGATTTGAGGCCAGTGACATTCATGCACATGTCCTTTTTCCTCCCCAGTTTACAACACGAGTGGTGTCATGCTGCCCTTCAGAATTCTCCCCAGAAACCGGCGGAAAGAAGGAAAGACTACAAGAATACCATGCCATTCTGGAAGACCCAATTCTTTTCCCAGAAGGTGGAGGTCAGGTAACATATATTGTTTTTGCTCAGATTTAGGATGGAATGTGTTCAATGAGCTGTAACATCATCATAATAATAGCAATAATAATAACAACAACAACAACAACAACAACAACAACCCATATGTTCTCTTGAGGTGGGATGCAACATGGCTAAAACAGAGACGATAAATACAAGACTATTGAAATACATATGACAAGATGCACACAGTTAAAATGCAGGTTAAATTCACTGATGAAATGCAGATTAAAATTCACAAGTTCCAACTGAGACGATGTATATTTCTTAATGCATTAATTGGGGTTCACAGTGAGCTGTGTTTGAAACCAAGGTCCCATCTATACTGCCATATCATGCAGTCTACACTGACTATATGATGAATAACTCTACGCTAACCATATGATGAATCTTCTAATTGCATGATATGGCAGTGTAGATGGTCATTGATCATCTGGTGGTTCTGAAGATCTGAGTTCGTGTTCCTTATATTTAATATCTATCTGTGCTATTTCCATTCCAAATGTTTCAGTGTGCCATTGTAAACCTATTTCCTACGAGGGAACCAACTCTTCTGAATACATGAATATGATTGGACTATATCACTCTGAATCCCTTTGGATATTTTATATTATTATTATTATTATTATTATTATTATTATTATTATTATTATATGTTTGGTAAATCTGGGGTAATTTTTTAGGTGTTGTGGTGGCAGTTTGAGAAAGTTTTGGTTCTAGGACCCTCCTTCAGAATGCAAAGAATGAGGAAGTACTTCATCAGTGTCACAAACGGACGGTGAAGTGACAGCTCCCCTGGTGGCCAGAAGCTGGAATGTTAAATAGCCTCTGAGTGTCTGTCTATATATGTTGTTTGTCTATGGCTTTGAATGTTTGCCATGTATATGTACATTGTGATCCACCCTGAGTCCCCTGCGGGGTCAGAAGGGTGGAATAGAAATTCTGTTAATTAATAAATAAATAAACACCAGAGTCAATGGAGATCAAACCCCATTAGATACAATCACGTCTCTTCTATAAAACAGAAATATCAAGTTGTGGTTTTGGGATGTTGTATTTATATAGTGTCTAGATGTAAGGAAATCATAGCCCCACTCTATTCTGCTTTGGTCAGACCTCATCTGGAATACCGTGCCAAGTTGTGGGCACCACAATTCAAGAAGGATATTGACTTTTATTTTGGGGGTAATATTTTTAAGTCATGGGTAGTTGAATCTGTATATACAGAATCTGTTGATAAGGGGGGCTAACTGTATTTATACAATACAACGGAGTTCAGCTTGTCTTTCTCACTCATGTTTTTGATTGGTGCAACTGTATAATATTCCCTAGAAGTTGGGGTAGTAACATTGAGCCCTTGTCTTCAGCCAGATGACCGGGGACTCATGAATGGCATCCCAGTGCTTAGAGGCACCTGACAAGGCCCTGAGGCTCTGCACTTCATCCAGACACCCCTTGAGCCTGGGAGCGAAGTGCAACTAGAGTTGGATTGGGACCGACGGTTTGATCACATGAGGCAGCGTTCAGGTAAACAACTGTTGATTGTGGCTACACTCCCAATCAATGCAGTTTGAACTGCATGATATGGTCAGCATAGACCATATGCACTTCAGATTGCATGATTTGGCAGTGTAGATCCAGGCTGTGGCACAGTTTGCATGGAACCCCCCTGCTATGCCAGCTCCACTGGCTGCCGGTCCATCTCCGAGCCCAATTCAAAGTGCTGGTTTTGACCTATAAAGCTCTATACGGTGGTGGCCCAGCTTTCTTGTCAAAAACGCGTCCACCCCTTCGTCCCACCTCGTAATCTAAGATCATTCGGGGAGGCCCTGCTCATTTTGTTATAGTTTTTCTATAAATATCTCATTGAGTCTCAACCCATTCAACTTAGTTTGAGACAGGCAGAAAATGAAGTTTCCGGAGTATAACAATGACTTTCAAAGTAAGGAATGCACAATTAAACAGGAAATAACACTTTCAAACCAGGAACAGAATAGTTCTCCAATTTTGTTATATAGTTTAATTGTGCCATAAAATTGTGGTAGGATAAGGAACAGAGTACTTGCCGGTTTTTCACACTGGTAAAAACCCTCTGCTTCACAAAGTACCGCAGAGGTAGTTCTTTGGGAATTGAGAATCTTGCCACCGACTTTCTTCTCACTTTTCTAATCTAGCCTTTTTTCGTGTCAGGAGCAACCTGAGAAACTACAGGCCGCTTCTGGTGTGAGAGAATTGGCCGTCTGCAAGGACGTTGCCCAGGGGACACCCCGATGTTTTACCATCCTGCGGGAGGCTTTTCACATATCCCCACATGAGAAGCTGGAGCTGACAGATGGGAGCTCACTCTACTCCCTGGATTTGAACTGTCGACCTTTCGGTCAGCACTCCCATTGTGCTACCAGGGGCTCCAATGGAGCCTCGAAAGACTAATTTCTGTTTCGATCTTGCTAACGATTTCCTGTCTGCTCTTGATTGGTTATGGGAAGAAAATGGATAATTCTTCCATGCCGTTATTTCTCTCTCTTTCAGAACAACTTGAACTTATTGAGGGACTTGGCTGTCCTTACTGCACAGAGCTTCAAAGACAACATGGTTCAGGAGCTAGTGTTTGTATTACACAGGTGAGGAAAAAGGTCACTCACTGCTAAGTACACATGAATATGGGATAAGCAAATTTGAGATACTTGCAAAAAGGGGGAACCCCCTTAAACTTTTCTCCCACAAAAGACTGCACTGATTAAGCATGTGCCTTCAAGAAGCATGTAACTTGACAGCGATCCTATGGATTTTCTTGGGTTTCTGTAGGCATGGCACATTCAGAGGTGGTTTGCCATTACTTTCCTCTGAATAT
Source organism: Anolis sagrei (assembly GCF_037176765.1). Taxonomy (NCBI): domain Eukaryota; kingdom Metazoa; phylum Chordata; class Lepidosauria; order Squamata; family Anolidae; genus Anolis; species Anolis sagrei. The sequence goes on from NW_027118836.1 coordinate 841,961, forward strand.
AACCTTCAGCATCTGATATTCCTTGGCAGTTGTTCATCCAAGGAATTAATAGGCCTGATGCTGTTTTGCTTCCAAGACAGGCAGGATCTGGTGCTTTGAGGATCTGCTGGACCTATCAGCAGCCTTCGATACCGTCGACCATGGTATCCCTCTGGGATGCCTCGCAGGAATGGGCCTTGGAGATACTGTCTTACAGTGATTCCGGTCCTTTCTGGGAGACACCTGTTCAACCACACAACCGTTGTCTTGTGGAGTTCTGCAAGGCTCAATATTGTCCCCTATGTTGTTTAGCATCTACATGAAGCCATTGGGGAAGATCGTCCGGAATGTCACCCGTATGTAGATGACGTCCATCTCTGTCACTCCTTCCCAGTCCACCTGCTACTAAGGAGGCTGTTCCAGTCCTGAACCAATGATTGGCCTCTGTGATGATCTAGATGAGGGAGAACAAATTGAAATTGGTTTCAGACAAGACAGAGATACTCCTGGTCAGTTGAAAAGCCGAGCAAGTCATAGGGTTACAGCCTAGGTTGGACAGGGTGACACTCCCCCTGAAGACGCAGATTTTCAGCTTGGGTGGGATCCTAGACTCATCCCTGAGCTTGGAACACCAAGTTTCGGGTGTGACCAGGGGAGCATTTGAACAGTTAAAACAACTTGTGCACCAGCTGTGCCCGTACCTTGAGAAGTCTGACTTGGCCACGGTGGTCCATGCTCTTGTTACATCTTGAATGCATTACTGCAACGTGCACTACGTGGGGTTGACTTTGAAGACTGTTCGGAAGCTTCAAATGGTCCAAAGGGCATCAGCTCCACTGGCTGCCAATTTTCTACCGAGCACAATTCAAGGTGCTGGCTTTAGCCTATAAAGCCATAAACTATTATGGCCCAACTTACCTGTCCGAACGTATCTACTCCTATGAACGATCTAGGAGCTTAAGAATGTCTGAGGAGACCCTGCTCTCAATCCGACCTGCTTCGCATGTGCAATTGGCAGAGTCGAAGGACAGGACGTTTTTAAATTGTAACCACCCATATGTGTATATGTATATGTATATGTATATGTATATGTATATGTACGCAAGCTTTGAATAACATGGGGGAAGGTTAACACTCTTGCAGTGTTTGTTTTGCTGTCTGCGCCCCTGCTCAGAAGATTTCATCTCACTTTCTGTCCATGTGATAATTGGATTTTGAAAAATGTGGCTTGTTGTGGAAACAAGGATTGTGATAAAAGCTTAAGTGGAGACAGCTTTTCCCCCATGAGAACTCTTTCAGGGGTGAATTTCCCTTCCGAGGGGTAGATTTCTCTCACTTCCTGTTGTCTCATCCCCATTTGTACCTCTTGAGCCATTTGTAAGTTGGATTTCTGTAACCCGAGGACTGTCTGTACTTGAGTTGTGCCAAGTCACCACTGCGTAGGCTAGCTACTCTTGAAATAGTGATCAGGTGCAACTAGATCAGTGTTTCTCAACCGTCCTAATGCCGCGACCCCTTAATAAAGTTTCTCATGTTGTGGTGAACCCCAACCATAACATTATTTTTGTTGCTACTTCATAACTGCAATTTTGCTACTGTTATGAATCCTAATGTAAATATCTAATATGCAGGACATATTTTCATTCACTGGACCAAATTTGGCACAAATACCCAATACGCCCAAGGCGTTGTGTCAATATGGACCCACTCTGGCCGTTCACACCACTTGTGGGCCTTCTCCAGTGTCCACAGGAGGTGTGCACCCAGCAACTTGAGCAGCAAGTAAAAGCCCAGGGCAAAGCCAAACAGGAAGAAGGTTGTATTCATGTATTGCCGCAGGTTTGCATTGTAGATGGAACGGACATGCTCAAAAACCTCTCCCACCAACATCCCTGGTAAGTGGGGAAATCACATGAAATTGACATGTAATGCTTCTTCAGTGTCACCACTTGAGCTTTGGAAGTAGACGTCCAAACTCTAGTCTTCTCAATCCCATTCCAACACTGAGACCATGTTGGTTCTCCAGTTGTCAAATAATGTAGTCTAAATCCTGCAAGTAGCCCCAACTAGAGGGGACTCACTGAATCAACGGGACCTTTGTCAATATTGATATAAAAAGTAAACATGTTCTATGTCAATACTTTGGAATGGTTCACTGACTTGTTACATCATGAATGCATTACTGCTCAATGGGACACCCTTTTAAATCTTGAAACATTCTCATGTTCCCTCTCTACCTCCCTTTCTCCAAGCTAAACATCCCCCAGGAGGAAAGGAGGAAGGAAAAAGAGAAGGAAGGAAGGAAGGAAGGGTGAAAGGGAATTGGTGGAGGAAAGAGAGAAGGAAGGAAAGACCAAAGGGAAGGAAGGGAGGAAGGAGAAAGGGGGAAGGAGGGAGGAAAAAGGGAAGGATGAAAGGGTGGAAGGAAAGGAGGGATGGAGAAAGAGGGAAGGGAGAGAGGGAAGGAGGAAACAAAGAGAAGGAAGGAAAAGATGGCGAAAGAGAAGACGGCCTGAGAAAAGAGCCCTGGGTTTACTCATACCTGGTCTAAATCCTACTCAATTAGCAGTCCAACTAATTTACGCTAAGTGTTCACTTAACATTCATAACTGATATAGTGGTTTCTGTGTATATTGTTGTTTATGCTTTGATGTTATACATTTTAATGTTATGTTGTTTATTTTACTGCAACTTGTATTGGTGTATTGTAATTTGTTGCTCGGGCTTGGTCCCATGTAATCCGCTCCGAGTCCCCGTTGGGGAGATGGTGGCTGGGTATAAATTGTTATTATTTCCCATAGTAGATAATCTCAATCATATTGCAAATCTCTCTCCCTGGACCCTTATGTGAAGTACCATGAAATATTCAGTAATTCTTTAACTCATCCTAGCAAACCATCACATAATTTCTGTATGGAATTTTTAAAATCTCATTTGCCCACCTGAGTCCAGAACCCTCTGAAAGCGAGTTATTGATGTAGATGTAAAATACACAATATATGTCTTCTTAATGTATATATAAAAAACTACTTGGAATGGTCAAGGGAGGACTTCTGTAAGAGAGGTTTTATCACCACCCGCTTAAGGCATGAGGGAAATTTCCCCTGGCCCAATGAAGCATTTATTATCGCAACGAATCATTCCAACATCCCCTCTCTGGCCAGCTTAACTAGCCAGGACGGGCAAGCATCCAGAGCGCAAGTGGTGGCTCTCACAAAAGGTGAGTTATAAACATCCAGAGTTACCATTCACAACATCTGGATGGCCACAAACCGCCTACCCCTTCCCTCCATTATTGATGGGATGCCCTTAGTGTGAGTTATCTTTTGTGTATCCTAAAACAAGAATAAACCCTTTCCGTTTCTTTTGTTCTAGGCTCACATGATGAACTTCAATCTCCTTCCGCCTGCCTGGTTGTCGAGAAAGTTGTCAAGGGCTTGTTGAACTCAAACAAGCCCTTCAATCGTCTGTTCCTGAGACTATTATTATTATTATTATTATTATTATTATTATTAACTTTATTTGTACCCCGCTAGCATCTCCCGAAGGACTCGATGCGGCTTACAAAGGCCAAGGCCTCAACACAACATAACAATACAAACCTAAAGCAAAGTTGGTTTATTTTGAGAAATGAACATGCTGCTTTTGGATTTTTGTTTTCTACTCTTTGAATGGAAATACTTCCAGGTGACTTTGAATATGTGAATCACCTGTGCCTTGGGATCTTCGTGGATTTATTTAAACAATGTATGTGAATTTGTGTCCCAGCATTGGATGTTTGCTGTGTATATGCTGTGCTCCGCCCTGAGTCCCCTTCGGGGTGAGAAGGGCGGAATATCAATGTTTTAAATAAATAACAAACAAATAAATAAATAACAATCGATATCTTGTGTTCTTCCTGTTCCTTCTTCTGTGACCATTGGGTTTCCGGATGAAGCCGTCCCAGTTGATACAGTGAAATTAGAAGAAGTGTGTCTGGATGGTTGGCACGTGCCCACAAACAAGTCAAGCCTAAACACAACTGCTGATCCTCAAGGCTTGCCTGTTGAGTCACATAAGGAACATCAAAGTTTTTTACATTATTCCAACTTGATGAGCTGCATTTTGGGGCTTAGAAAGAAATACAACATTTTCAAGTGATCCTTGGCCCTAAATGCTCCTAAGTGGGTTTGGGTATCCATTAAAAAAAACTGCCAAGGCTCCATTAAACAAAATGGGAACAAAATAAGTTGGCTTCTGCAGCACAAATGATGCAAATTTAGATGGTCATCTTGTGCCTAATTTACACAGTTTATTTTTTCTAGTAGGGAGGCAGGCAGCAATACAGTGAATATTGAAAAGTCATCTACTTGAATTGACAAGACAGGGCTGGCAAACACTCATTCAAAAGAGCCTCAACTCACCTCTTCACAAAGGAAAAAGTCTAAAGTCATTGACTAGGTGGTGAATGGCTTTAGGAATCCAAAGGACTACATAGTTCAAAGATGGCCCTGCTCCAATGTCTCTTGTTCCATGTGGCCTGGGGTATGGATGACAATGGCTGGGTGATTTAGTCCATTGTTTATCAAGATGTAGCTCAGGGAGGTGGCTTGGAGGTGTCTCTGAGTGAAGACATGCCAACTGGAAAGATCACCATGATGGCTGGTTCACCAAAGTTTTACCTATATCTATCTCTATCTTTATCTCTATATCAATAAAATCGTAATGTTTGTTTGTGGGTTTAACATAACTCAAAAACCACTGGATAAATTGATACCAAATTTGGACATAAGATGCCAATCGGGCCAACGAGTGACCAACACTCATAAAAACATTGAAAAGCACAATGGAGGGGCTTCAAAAGCTAATTTTTTAATAAAAAAATACATTACAACGCATGCGTAAAACCACATATATACACAAACACACATATATACACATACACAAAGCAGATATACACAGACTGGGCCACAGCAAAGTGTGGCAGGGGACGGCTAGCATATATAATATTATAATATAATAACAATAATAATCTTCTATATATATAAAAATGCTCTGGTCATAATGAGTACCTTAAAAACAAAAGAACCAGTGAACAAAATCACACCAAATTTGGCAACAAAACATCTCACAACACAAGAGTGACCATCACTCAGAACTCCCATGGTACACAGAACTCCCATGACCCACAGAAAATACTGAAAGTGTTTGGTGGGCATTGACCTTCAGTTTTGGAATTGTAGTTCGCCTCCATCCAGAGAACGCTGTGGACTCAAACAATGATGGATCTGGACCAAACTCGGCACGAATATTCCATAGCCCCAAATATGAACACAGATGGAGTTTAAGGGAAATAACCTTGACATTTGGGAGTTGTAGTTGCTGGGATTTTTAGTTCACCTACAATCAAAGAGCATTCTGAACTCCACCAATGATGGAATTGAACCAAACATGGCATACAGGACTTCCATGACCAACAGAACACACTGGAAGGGTTTGGTGGGCATTGACCTTGAGTTTGGGAGTTGTAGTTCACCTACATCCAGAGCACTGTGGACTCAAACAATGATGGATGTGGACCAAACTTGACACAAAAATTCCATATGCCCAAATATGAACACAGATGGAGTTTGGAGGAAATAGACCTTGATATTTGGGATTTGTAAAAAAAGGTTGTCCCCTGACATTAAGTCCAGTCATGTCTGACTCTGGGGTGTGGTGCTCATCTCCATTTCTAAGCAGAAGAGCCGGCGTTGTCCATAGACACCTCCAAGGTCATGTGACCGGGATTTGTAGTTACTGGGATTTATAGTTCACTACAATTAAAGAGCATTCTGAAACCCACAAACGACAGAAATGGGGCAAACTTCCCACACAGAACCCCCATGACCAACAGAAAATACTTAAAGTCATCCAGTCCAACTCTCTTCACCAGGGCAAGAAAATGTAATCAGAGCCCTCCTGACAAAGAGCCATCCAGTCATAAATATAGATAGATAGATATGATTCTCTCTCACACACACAGATGGTGTCGACAGCCCCCGCCCAGTAATTGCTCCGCACTGCAGCGGAGAGTTCCGCAGTTCCTGGTAGCCAAAATTGGAAAAAGTGGTGTAATGTGACCCAACAGGCAGCTCTGGCTGCGAATGCACTCAGCCTCTGTTACCCTCCCTCCGGCACTGACTTTGTATCTATTTTCGAATAGAGGCACTTCAGCTTGGCAACTTTTAACTTTTCCGCTTGATACATTGTATCTTCCCCTGCCTCAAACTAACTCAAACCTGAAATAAACTTCTTTCTGGGCTCTGGGCAGCCGTGAGGTGTTCCAGGACTGTCTCTGTAGATCTTAGAAAACTATTTCTTGATTTAGGTCGTTGACGTGCTGGCCGATACCCAAACAAGGGATGAGCTGGAGATGTCACTGCCTTGGTCCTTTCACTATTGGCTGCTACTTCCCGGCGGATGTCAGGTGGTGCAATACCGGCTAAACAGTGTAATTTCTCCAGTGGTGAAGGGTGCAGACACCCCGTGATAATGCGGCATGTCTCATTAAGAGCCACGTCCACTGTTTTAGCGTGGTGAAATGTGTTCCACACTGGGCATGCATACTCAGCAGCAGAGTAGCATAGCGCAAGGGCAGATGCCTTCACTGTGTCTGGTTGTGATCCCCAGATTGTGCCAGTCAGCTTTCGTATGATATTGTTTCTAGCACCCACTTTTTGCTTGATGTTCAGGCAGTGCTTCTGGTAGGTCAGAGCACGGTCCAGAGTGACTCCCAGGTATTTGGGTGCGCTGCAATGCTCCAGTGGGATTCCTTCCCAGGTAATCCTTAGAACTCGGGATGTTGCCTATTCTTAAGGTGAAAAGCACATGTCTGTGTTTTAGATGGGTAGGGATCTCTCTGGTTGTTCTAATCTATCTCTGAATATCCCTAATGGGCACTTCCCTGGTGTTTTTTTTTTTTAACTTTGTTGTGGATCATTTTATTTGTTTCCTTTATTATTCTTTTCCAATAGACCTGCACCAGTTCACAAGACCACCATACATGAAAGAAAGTCACTTTCTTTGCTTTGCACCTCCAACAGGAACCTGATTTTGAGTTGTCCATTTTGGCTAGGAGGGCTGGGGTCATGTAGCATCTGTAGATCATTTGATATACATTGTCTCGAATTGAAGCTGCCACTGTCAATTTAAAGCCATTGTTCCACAGGTTTTCCCAGATGTCCAAATCTATGCTTCCCCCTAAATCTTTTGCCCATGAGATCATGGAAGTTTTAACACGATTATCTTCCAAGTTGGAATGTAGGATATATTTGTACAGTCTGGCTATTAAGCCTTTTCCCCCTTTGTCTAATATAGTTTCCAGATCTGATTTTTTTTTGAAGAAAATCAAATCTTCTCATCTTTTTTAAACCTTTCATAGAATTGATGATATCGAAACCAGTCTTTAATACCCAGTTCATCTCTCCCCCTCAGTGCCCATTGGCCATTGAACCTGCTAAGGAGTTCCTTCTATGTTCTGACGTCATCTTTACAGGTAGGTCTCCCAATAGCTTCCATTGGCCTCAGCCACAGGGGTGTTTTTGGTTCCATCCCTAACTTGTATCTTTTCCAAACGTCTATTAGGCTTCCTCTAATTATTATATCTTTCTTAAACGCCTTATTTAATTTCTCTCCTTCATACCAAAGGTATGCATGCCATCCATATCTGATTCCATGTTCTTCTAAATTCAGTAGATTTATGTTCTGGAATTGAATCCAATCTCTGAGCCAGCTCATGCAGGCGGCTTCATAGCAGGTGTTTAAATCTGGTAAATTTAGCCCCCTCCCCGCTTCTTCTATTTTCCTAGTAATTTTGATGTCTATATTTTTTGTAATAAATTTGGATTTGTCTTTTTTGATTTTGAAAGCCGAAAGCTCTCCATACAATTTGATTACCTCTAATAATTTTGGAAGGCTCTGTGTTGGATTAGACAGGATACAAACCATATCGTTTGCATATGTTCTGGTTTTGATTTCCTAGCCTCTTTCTTTGAACCCTTCAATTTCAGTGTCCTAATTCTTATTCTCAAAATTTCCAATCCCAGAATGAATAGTAATGGTGAAAGAGGGCAGCCTTGTCCACTCCCTTTCTGTATATCTATAGCTCTTGTCAGCTGTCCATTTATTTTGATCTTAGCGGATTGCTTAAAATGTATTGCCCCCACTGGTTATGATAGAAATGAATGGCAAAATGGAGCTTGGCAGCCTGCTGGGGTCCCCAAAGCGGCTAGGAAGTGGCCATGGGGCTTGGGGCAGTTATGAGGGGCTATTCGGTGGAAGACGTCACGAATTGGCCCTGTCCCAGGGCTTTGGAGGGCTGTGGAGGGCCGCAGAGGGCCCTGGGCCATGTGGCCCGGTCCGTTGCCAGCACAGCTGAGGAATGCTGAAGTGAAGGAGAAAGGCCCATGGAGGTGAACGGAGACACAAAGAGGCAAAGGATAAGGATAACTTCATTTTATTAGTGTTAAAAAGTAAGAAAAGGGTCTTCTCCAGGTGCCGGTGGCTGCTGCAGGATCTCTTGACATTTAGAAATGGTAATGTTCCTTTGTTTTTTTTTTTCCAAGGTAAATTGGAAGATGTTTGGGAAGATGTTGTTGATGTGGGCCAGGAACTTGTTTGGTTTTCTTCCCCCCGGCTCCAAATGATGAAGGTATCATGCACATATCAGAACTATAGATGGGCTCTTTGGTGCTTCTTTCTAGGACTTGTTTCTCCAAGCGTTCCATGGAAAATTAGCGTGACAGGCTTAAGAGGGCTCCCTGTGGCTACCCCATTTTTCTGTTCAAAGAATTCATCGTCCCACTGGAAGTAGCTTGTGGTGAGGCGGTGTTGAAGCAGGGCTGTGAGGTCTTTTGGGAAATTCCCGAGAATGAGCGTGATGGTGAATAGAGACACCACATCAAGGCTTGGTTTTTCTGGTGCTTTTTTCTGGTTGGGTGCTTTTTCAGTTTTCTGTATGTTGTGGGATCCAGTTCTGATTTTTTTTCTCTTTGTATTGTTCTTTTTTCATGATTACCGTGGCATTCCTCTTGCCTGCTGGGAGAAGGATGATTTCTGGATCTGAACTGAGGTCTTTGATGGCTTTGAGTTCTTTTCCTCTTTTGTTGCTGGAGGGAAGTTTTGCTTCCTCAGGATCCTCACTTTTCCCCACTAACTTCTGCCGCTTCTTCCTAGGGGGATGATCAACCACTCATGGAAGATGGGCAGTGTTGTTTTCTATTGAGATCGAGCTGGTAACAGCAAAATTGCCTCCTTTTGCTATGTTGCCTCTCGGTCAGAGCGGTCAAGGTCCACAACGTCTCTCTTTCAGATCTTTGGTAGACGGCGAGGCTGGGGCACTGCCGGAATGCAGGGCTTGAAAGTTTTTGCCGGAGGAAGCCGTGGACCTGCTCGAGGCAGGGGAATAGCTTTCCCTGGGCTCCAGTCTTCAACATTCAGCTTCGGCAGGAAGGACTGCTGCCTCCTCAGTTCAGCCTCTTCGACCTTGGCCGGCCGGTGAGCAGATCCAGCATGGCGAAGCTTCTCCTCTGTGGACTGGGGCCGTGGGGGTGAGGAATGCTGGCTCTTCTGCTTTGGTAGGACGAGGGGCTCCTGCTGTGGCCGCCTGCGAAGCTTCTTTTCCTGGACCTTTGTCCTTTGAAGTTCTGGTTCTGCGGCTTTGGGAGGAGCCATTTCCCGCAAGGGGCGCCTCTGCCTGCTTGGCTGCTGCTGCTGCTGCCGCTGCCGAATTGGTGGAACTGGCCACGTGACGGGAACTTCTTGGGATTCGGGGGCCCTTAAATAAATGACCCGAATCTCAGGAAGCACCATGCCAAAATTCAATAGGTCGTATGCATCCATTGCACTTCCCAAAAAATAAAAAAAATAAAAATAAAAAATACAACCAGACAACAAAAACCTGAAGTAAATCCAACAAAAAAACAACCAAACTCTAAATCAAAGAGTGTCAACAAAATAAAAAAATATATAACAATACAAAGAAACAAAAAAGGAAAAATAATACAATAAATATATTCTATATTTTAGAAACTAAGAAAAATAATAAATATCTAAAGCCCTAACTAACCTAATAAGAAGAATAAACAACTAACACTATTAATATATATATATTCAAACACCAACACACTCAATAACAAACACTCTACACACTAAACACTAAACTATTATAAAAACAAATACGAAAGACAACAACAACTACTACTACTACTACAACTACTACTACTCTTACTACTAGTATAATAAGTAAACCAATCAACACAAACCGAACACAACAACCGGGAGGCGCAAGTCGAGGTAAGGACCGAGGCAAAGGCAGGGCAGGGCAGGGCAGCGAAGAGGCAGGGACTGAGGGCAGAAGGGGACTGAGAGGCAGCAACAGTTCAGTCGCCGGGGGGGAGACATTGTGACCTCAGAAGGAGGCAGGGGAGGGGGAGGGGGAGGGAGGGGGCACCGTGACATATAAAACAATACAAAGAAACAAAAAAAGGAAAAATAATACAATAAATATATTCTATATTTTAGAAACTAAGAAAAATAATAAATATCTAAAGCTCTGTCCTGGGGAGATGATGGCGGAAAAGGAGAAGAGTGGGGCGGAGGGGGGGGGGGATGCTGGGAGGCTTCTTAAGAGGAAGGTTGCCATCTTTGCCTTCCTCTGAATCGGAGAGTGGGACTTTGCCCCGGGGGCTTCCGGTGGTAGAATATCACATCTCAGACCTTGTTTAGTTTGTAAAATTGATCATTTGCAACCATTCAAAAGCCCACAGGTGCATCCCAATCATAGAAACGCAGGACCAGTACAGCTCCCCTCCTCCAGATATCCAAACTGGTCCGAAATTCAAAACAGTTCATGTGGTGGGCTGAGGGAGTGGCACCTTTACTTTCCCAGGGTTCACTAACTTTGTTTTTTGGAGTTTTCTTGGCCAGATTTCTGCTTTTTTTATCTTAAATATTTTTTTATTTAAATATTTGACACAATATCATATATAATCAGGAAATATCCGTTGAGAAATAATGAAACATGTCTAGATCTGTATGTAGACGTCAACTTGTACAAAGTAAATATAACATATTATAGCATTCACTCGAGTTTAAGTCACTTTTAAAGGAAAATCCATGCAGACTATTCCTAACTAGAACTGTTTCTATCTAGCTAACAGCAATAGTTCCATCAGCTACTCCCCCCCCCATATCATATGCAAAAAAAAAAAAAAAAACTTTAAAAAAAAGATTCCTTACAAGGCAAGAAATATATATTCATGATCAAGACAGTTTCACAGTATGTCTTGATATTACATCAATAAAAAAAAACAAGAATGGGAGCAGGCAACAAAGTACTCTCTTATGTCAAGAGCTTTCTGACTATTTTACTGTTCCCTCAAGTTGAAGCAGGATATTTTTTATTTATTTATTTGTCTTTTTAAGTCCCTTCGGCTGTGTTTTCCAGTATTTTTAGGAGTGATGGTCACTCATTGGCCTGAGAGGGGTCTTGTGTCCAAATTTGGTGTCAATTTGCCCAGTGGTTTTTGAGTTCTTTTAATCCCACAAACGAACATGACATGTTTATTTCTCGAGAAAGAAAGATCGAGATCCACTCTTTGGAGCTTGGCCCCTTTGGTGAAGTGAAAGAAAGGCGGACCCTGACCGCTCTGACCGAGAGGCAACTCTTTGGTGGCGATGTATCCATCTTAGCAAAAGGAGGCAATTTTGCTGTTACCAGCACGATTCCAATAGAAAACATCACTGCCAATCTTGCATGAGTGGTTGATCATCCCCCTAGGAAGAAGCGGCAGAAGTTAGAGGGGAAAAGTGAGGATCCTGAGGAAGCAAAACTTCCCTCCAGCAACAAAAGAGGAAAAGAACTCAAAGCCATCAAAGACCTCAGTTCAGATCCAGAAATCATCCTTCTCCCAGCAGGCAAGAGGAATGCCACGGTAATCATGAAAACAGAACAATACAAAGAGAAAAAAAATCAGAACTGGATCCCACAACATACAGAAAACTGAAAAAGCACCCAACCAACCAAAGCACCAGAAAAACCAAGCCTTGATGTGGTGTCTCTATTCACCATCACGCTCATTCACGGGAATTTCCCAAAAGACCTCACAGCCCTGCTTCAACACCGCCTCACCACAAGCTACTTCCAGTGGGACGATGAATTCTTTGAACAGAAAGATGGGGTAGACACAGGGAGCCCTCTTAAGCCTGTCATGCTAATTTTCCATGGAACGCTTGGAGAAACAAGTCCTGGAAAGAAGCACCAAAGAGCCCATCTATAGTTCTGATATGTGCATCACACCTTCATCATTTGGAGCCGTGGGGAAGAAAAACCGAACAAGTTCCTGGCCCACATCAACAACATCTACCCAAACATCTTCCAATTTACCTTGGGAAAAAAAAAACCGAAGGAACATTACCATTTCTAAATGTCAAGAGATCCTGCAGCAGCCACCGGCACCTGGAGAAGACCCTTTTCTTCCTTTTCAACACTAATAAAGTGAAGTTATCCTTATCCTTTGCCTCTTTGTGTCTCCGTTCACCTCCATGGGCCTTTCTCCTTCACTTCAGCATTCCTCAGCTGTGCTGGCAACGGACCGGGCCACATGGCCCAGGGCCCTCTGCGGCCCTCCACAGCCCTCCAAAGCCCTGGGACAGGGCCAATTCGTGACGTCTTCCACCGGATAGCCCCTCATAACTGCCCCAAGCCCCATGGCCACTTCCTAGCTGCTTTGGGAACCCCAGCAGGCTGCCAAGCTCCATTTTGCCATTCATTTCTATCATAACCAGTGGGGGCAATACATTCTAAGCAATCCGCTAAGATAAAAATAAATGGACAGCTGACAAAAGCTATAGATATACAGAAAGGGAGTGGACAAGGCTGCCCTCTTTCGCCATTACTATTCATTCTGGGACTGGAAATTTTGAGAACAAGAATTAGGACACTGAAATTGAAGGGTTCAAAGTAAGAGGCCAGGAAATCAAAACCAGAACATATGCAGACTATATGGTTTGTATCTTATGTAATCTAATGCTAACAAAAGCATCATACGATGCTAGCATCATAGTACAATCAAAATATCAAAAAATGAAACAACAATTTAAACAATTAATTAAGCACATCCATTAAAATCGAAATACAAAAACCAGTCCGGGTCAATTCATTGCCATAAGTTGTGTGATCTTCTTCCACTTGCTGCTCACTGATCAAATGCTTGGTCTCATAACCAGGTCTTGATTTTCCTTCTAAAAGACAAGGGGGAGGTGGCCAATCTGATATCTCTAGAGAGGGCATTCCATAGGCGGGGGGCCACTGCTGAGAAGTCCCTGTCACTAGTCCCCATCAATCGTGTGTGCGATAGTGGTGGGATCGAGAGCAGGGCCTCTCCTGAAGATCTTAAATTTTGTGATGGTTCGTGGCAGGAGATACGTTCGGACAGGTAGTCTGCTTGCTCCATCCATGTTCAACATTTACACAAATGACCAGTCACTGCCAGAAGGGACGGAGAGCTTCATCTATGCTGATGATCGTGCCATTACTTCTCAAGCAGGGAGCTTTGAGATGGTTGAACAGAAGCTCTCCGAAGCTCTAGGTGCTCTTACTACCTACTACAGGGAAAACCAGCTGATCCCCAACCCATCTAAAACACAGACATGTGCTTTTCACCTTAAGAACAGACAAACATCCCGAGCTCTGAGGATTACCTGGGAAGGAATCCCACTGGAGCACTGCAGCGCACCCAAATATCTGGGAGTCACTCTGGACCGTGCTCTGACCTATCCCTAAAATACCAACTCCAGGACTCACCCTCAATATTACAGAAGATTACAACAGATATCAAAAATATGTATAAATGAAACAACCTGGGATTTTCTAAACTGTGTTTTAAATAATGCTGGTAATCTTCAGAATAGTGTAAGAAAGAGTCTCTGTTGAATTAATTAATGCTTAAAAATTAAATAGCAGAGTCCTTCTTGGGATTTCTTATGTATAGAGAGGTTTTCAATTCAATCTTGATATTTTAGGTCACAAATCAATCCGAAATTTAAAACTCTCATTGAAATCTTAAGGACGTGGCATCATTTTTAGTTACAATTCTTAAGATCACTGAAACCTATGACAAGTTGAAAGTAGGTACCAAAATGTTTCAGAAGCTGCATATATTTCATGAGACTGTGAAATATCGAATTCTCTGGGGTGTAGCACAGATATGTCAAACTCGCAACATAAGATCTCTGAATACTTTTTTATTGTATGTGCTCTTTTATTATCAAAATAAATACAATGCCACAGTTGTCATTGTTCAGTAGATTCACATGAAGGATAAATCTTTCATCATGTTTCAGTCACCTAGGTCTATATCACATATCTTCTCACGTTCAAGTTCAAGTTCACTTTATTAGGGTCAATGACCAGCTCATGAGAAGAGGGACACAGTCCCACATATCTTCTCAACATCTAAGTAATTTACTTGAAGAAATATTTTACGTAGAAAGCAGAAACAATATCCCTGTAAGGAGTGTCTGAATCAGATTTGGTCCGAGGAATATGGCACAATCTACGGAAAGCAGGGGAGCGTAGCAGAAGGTTGTGTGAAAGGCCCATGAAACTTGATGATACCCAGTACAAAGCTATGGCCTGCAATAAAAAAGAATGAAATATTACTTTAAACAAAACCAAGATGTTGTTATGAAATAACATATCCCTCAGTAAATGGGTGTCGCCATTCTTTATTAGGAATATTCAATGTGAACATATGAATTTGCTCAATTATATTTTAGTCATTTTATCCCATCGGCCAAAGGATGTCAAGGTATTATATACGTTTGTTTCCCTCCATTTTATTCTAAAAACAAAGTCAGGTAGGCATAGGAGATTGTCACCCAACTCTGGTGGCCCAAGGAACATGTGAATCTGAATCTTAGTCAAGCACTAAAACTAAACACCTTATCTCAAAGCTAATATTCACACTGAAATGCACTGAAATGCTGTTAATTCATACCGGACCCCGAATGCCCCCCCCCCCGTTACGTGTTTTTAATAATAATAATAATAATAATAATTATTATTATTATTATTATTATTATTTCTGGTATTTCTACCCCGTTCCTTCTCAACCCCCGAAGGGGGACTCAGGACGGCTTACATTTGGCAGCAATTCTATGCCACTACATATAACAAAGCAATATAATACATAGAACATTCATTACAAGCAATAAAACAGTAAAAACAGTTAAATATCATCATTCCAGTAGAATTCCATATCCAAAGTGCTATTTATGCCTGCTATCCAAAAGCCTGGTCCCAAAACTACGACTTCAATTTCTTGCGAAAAGGCAGGAGGGATGAAGCCGAACTTACTTCTGTGGGAAGTGAGTTCCATAGGCGGGGAGCCACAGGCAAGAAGGCTCTGTCTCTTGTCCCCGCCAGCCGCATTTGTGACGCTGGCGGGAGCGAGAGCAGGGCCTCCCCGGACAATCTTAAACTGCGAGCTGGGACGTAGAGGGAGATGTGTTTGGACACGTAAATACGAAAATGTACTTTATAAATAGCAAATAATGTATAAATGCATATTCACATGGAACAATAACAAAGAAAGAACAACTTTAGAAGCACAAAGATATGGTAGGGAAGCACAAAGAACAAAGTGAAGAGGCAGAATCACCTCCCCAAAAGAAACAGCACAGATACGGAAAATACTGTTGTGCATGCAGCATTCTGTCTTGAAAGGAAACTGTTTTACAGAGGCAATTTCAGACTCTCTGGAACAAAACTAAGGGTTTATTTCCAATGCATTTTCTGGTACACACCACAATTAAAAGACTTTCACGTTATTGTCCTGAATTACTTACTGAAGGCACCGTTGCAGCAACTGGGATCATAAATATAGATACCCCACGGAAGAAGTTTCTGGCATATCTCTGAAATCTGGAGGATTCTGTTTTGCATAAAGCAAAAATCTAGGGAGATAAATGTCACTTTTAAGAACTACAGGAAACAGACTGCTGTGAGGTCATGCAAATATGAGATTCGTAACAGGAACATTCAAGCCAAATAAATTAATAAGTTATGCAAGCAGTTCCCAGGTTACAAACAAGATAGGTTCTAAAGGTTGCTTCTAAATTGAATTTGTATGGAAGTCAGAACAGGTACATTTTTAAGTGTAACTCTAGCCAAACACACACACACACACAAGTTTTGGGTAGCATGGAGGTGGGTGGGTTTAACAGCACTGCAACATTTATTTCGCTAATTTTGCCCCTGTTCAAATTTTACCTCATTTTCTCTCCCTGTGACAATTGGATTTTGAAAAGTTTGCATTGTTGTGGAAAGAAACACTGGTGGTAAGCTTCAGTGGACACACATTTTTTCCATGATAACTTTTACAGGGGTGAATTTCCCTTCCTAGGGATAGATTTCCGTTCACTTCCCGTTGCCTTAACCTCCTTTGTAACTAAGAGTTGTATGTAACTCGGGGACTGCTTGTACCATATTTACACTTCATTGCATGTATGTATCTTCTCCAGTGTATATGTTAATGATTGGTGGGGATGAGAGACAGGGCCTTCTCGGTGATTGCTCCCCGGCTATGGAACTCCCTCCTTGGTGAGATCAGGTCAGCCCCCTCCCTCCTGTCCTTTAGAAGGATGGTAAAAACTTGGCCGTGGGACCAAGCTTTCGGGACAGGGCAATAAAACGGCAATAGGAAAGATGACCACGCCAATTAGACTTGACACGGATGACTAGGACGGTTTTAAATGGTGTATTTTAATATTTTGATAAATGTTTTTTTTTAATATTTAGTATGTGTATGTGAATTTGTGTCCTGGCATTGAATGTTTGCTGTATATATGCTGTGCTCCGCCCTGAGTCCACTTTGGAGTGAGAAGGGTGGAATATAAATATGATAAATAAATAAATAAATAAATATATAAATAAGCAATTTGCAGATACCCTGGCCTTTAGTTGGAAATTATTATGTGCTAGATCTGGGATTAACCTCACCTTTCGTTGGGCAGATGTACACTGATCTCTGATCCCAGGGCTTATGTGGCATGTTATCTAGGAGGCTGTAGAGACAGGTGGAAGTCCTGACCATTTAGCAGTACTGAGTCTAGTTTGGTGCTGCCACCTTTAGCATCCCTCCCTTTCTCTTGTCACAGTGGTCTCTGGGTGCGACATAGGTCCTGTCGGTCACTCATCACCTGGAATAACATGGGCCAGGGCACCAGAGCAATGGGAGAGGGAGGCCAGGAAGAATCGCCCCCTCTGTTCCTCCCTCTCTTCTCCAATCACTTCCTTGCTCCACCTGACATCATGGCAGGCAATAAGTGACCAGCAGGACCTATGTCACACCTGGAGTCAGCCACTATAAGGAGAATAGGAGGGCCATCTCATGTTCCTGGGCTACTTGAGCTCCTGGAACACGAGATGGCCATGGAAACAGTTGTGGCTGATTCCATCTCAGAACTAATTCAACTGGTTACATGGGCCAATCTTTGGTTAATACAGGTCAAGGCCAAGTTAAACTGAACCCATTCAGTTTGTAATTAGGCTGTCACAGTGTTTATTCAGATGTCCTTGTGCTAAACCTACGGGCTAAGAAAGGCGGTATACAAATACAATAAATAAATCTATATAAATAAAAATCTAATGTTCGTTTGTGGTATTCACAGAACTCAAAAACCACTGGAGGAATTGACACCAAATTTGGACACAAGACACCTAACAACCCAATATATGTCCTTCACTCAAAAAAAATTGATTTTGTCATTTGGGAGTTGTAGTTCCTGGGATTTATAGTTCACCTACAATCAAAGAGCATTCTGAACTCAACCAATGATGGAATTGAATTAAACTTGGCACACAGGACTCCCATGACCAACAGAAAACACTTGAAGGGTTTGGTGGGCAATGGTGTTGAGTTTGGGAGTTGTAGTTCACCTACATCCAGAGAACACTGTGGACACAAACAATGATGGATCTGGACCAAACGCTACACGAATACCCAATATGCCCAAATGTGAACACTGGTGGAGTTTGGGGAAAATAGAATCTTGACATTTGGGAGTTGCGGTTCCTGAGATTTATAGTTCACCTAAAATAACAGAACATTCTGAACCCCACCAACGATAGAATTGGGCCAAACCTCCCACACAGAACCCCCATGACCACCAAAGTGGGCCACAGCAACGCGTGGAAGGACGGCTAGTAAATAAATAAATAAATAAATGCATGGTGAGTGCTGATGTGCTCCCTGTCTCCTTGATGGGTAACTGCTTCCAAAAAAAAAGTGGTGGAAGTTTTCATTGTACTTATGAGATGATTTAGCACATCATCTATAACTGTGCTAGCAAGGCTGTAAAACCTATTCTGCTCCTGGCAGCATTTTTTCAGAAATTATCAGAAGCAAGCCAAGTTCACTATTTCCAAAATGAAGGCTACCTGGGCACTTGTAATATTATCACAAGAATGGCAACTGTTCATTTTCATCCATCTCTACTGCGGAATTGCTCTGCTATTTGCAATATAATTGCTGCAGCAAAATTTTGAATTTTTAAAAAACTTTCAAATACAGAAAACCAATCAGTTTTTAATTTGGCATTCTGAAGAAGGGAGGAAAAAACATGACAAATAGTTTCCTAAGGTAAAGGTTTTTTCCCCCCTAAGGGTACAGTGATTTGAACAACAATTTATGACTGCAAGTATTTACATAAAAACTCTGTTGATTTGCAATGAAATACAGCATTACATCATCATAAAACAGTAGATGTGGCCCTTAATGAGACATGCCGCATTATCACGGGGTGTCTGCGCCCTACACCACTGTCTAGCCGGTACTGCATCACCTGACATCTGCCGAGGAGTAGCAGCCAATAGTGAAAGGACCAAGGCAGTGACATCTCCAGCTCATCCCCTGTTTGGATATCATCCAGCACGTCAATGACTTAAATCAAGAAATAGTTTTCTAAGATCTACAGAGACACTTGCTGGAACACCTCAGCAAGCAAGAGTCCAAAAGTGGCAGGCTCAAACCCAAAACCTCAATCAATGGCTGATATCAAATGAGAGACTCCCTCCTGGGCACACAGAAAACTGGGCAACTTGGAAGGCACTGAGCAGACTGCGCTCTGGCACCACGGGATGCAGAGCCAACCTTAAGAAATGGGGCTACAAAATGGAATCCACGACATGCGAGTGTGGAGAAGAGCAAACCACAGACCACCTGCTGCAATGCAACCTGAGCCCTGCTACATGCACAATGGAGGACCTTCTTATAGTAACACCAGAGGCACTCCAAGTGGCCAGCTACTGGTCAAAGGACATCTAATAAATTACCAAGCTTGCAAACTTTGTGTTTTGTTTGTTTGTTAAAAAATGCAAAACAACTGTTTTGTTTGCTCCTGACACGATAAATAAATAAATCATCATAAAACAACCCCCAATATACATATTCATCAGGAATAATCCAGATAACAGGAAATTAACACAAAATTAGGTGCGAATATTTCGATGTAATAAGGACTGTTTCAGTTGGGGTTTTTTTCTAACTGCTTCTGTATCAGGCACAAGAAGGAATATCTCATCAGATGTTCTTCCACATTCCTTTGCTCATAAAGCTCTACTTTTCTAATTGCTTTGACAGATTGAGAAAACAGCTTGTCTTCTCTTTGTCCTTTAAAAAAAGATCTGTAAGTAGATATGGTGTGATCTATAAATACCTCCACTACCAGCAAATTGAGGACTTCAAGTGTGATTGGCATGATCTAAGTGGGGTCAGGTACAGTAAGATCTGGAAACCAAAGCAGGCCACCGGTGGAAAGTTGCTCCTGAATGAAAAGCCCTGTGGAAAACATACACATAAAAATAAAAGTGGCACATTTTATTACCTAGAAGGAGTATGAACATGTTTAGCAGAAGTGAGCACTGAATCAAGACCAAGGGAAATCACTGGTACATCCTTGGCCAACAGTTGGCAGCTGCCAAATTTTGGGCCCTCCCTAAGTGATTCAGTCTTGCAGCTTTTAAAAGTCAGCTGTAGCTCATGCTGATTTTTAAAAGCTGGAAACTTTCCAGGTTACATAATCCCAATGAGGGTTCCATAAACTACAGCAGTCTTAAATATTTTTCAACTACATAGAATGCTGCTAGATTCCTGCAGA
Source organism: Anolis sagrei (assembly GCF_037176765.1). Taxonomy (NCBI): domain Eukaryota; kingdom Metazoa; phylum Chordata; class Lepidosauria; order Squamata; family Anolidae; genus Anolis; species Anolis sagrei. The sequence goes on from NW_027118836.1 coordinate 862,121, forward strand.
TTCAACTGGCTTGTTTAGAAGTCATCCCTTTATCTAATACTTCGTTTCAATGATTGAGATTAAGAAGCAGCTCTGAACTGTAAGATCCCAAATTTTCAAAGTCCAACAGCGACACCTACAAGAGACTTTGTGTAGCCAGAGTGTTGATTCGGGGGGGGGGGGGGGGGGGGTCTGAGTCTGAGTGAAAGAGGGTCTATCCTAGCAAACTTTTTGTATCGTTACCCCAATACCCCCATGCATATGGGATATATATTGAGCATGGTGATCAGACCATGATATGAATAAACATAACAGTTTAAATAATGTACCAGTAAGGCTTACTCGCGGACCACCATGAGAATTTCGGGGGGGGAGGGGCTGAAGCCCCTCAAGCCCCCCCCCCCCCCCCCCGGCTACATGCCTGGCACTATGTGTCACTCAACTGTAGAGGATTCTGTCCCCTTTATTTTTCTTAAATAAATGCCTGGTTTGCACTAAATGTCACCTCTGTCCTCGGGAGTTTTTTTTGCAAAGAGACCGGGGTCTGAGTGACCACAATTTCCCCGCTGGAAGGAGAAAAATGGAGCATATGACTCAAATATTTTGCGTGGGGTTTGGGAAGGAACCCACTCACATAAACCTTCTGTCGTTTCAGACTTAAGTTGACACTGAGCGAGGACTGGGTAAATGACTTTGGAGAGCAGTATCCGTCCCCAGGGCCTTAGTTTAAGGACTCCTACTCTAATCACAAAAAGAGTCTATCATATAGCATGCTACTTTGCTTATGTCTATTTTGGGAACTCAAGAAGTGCTCAGACACGAATCAGGGAACATGAAAGGCACTGTGACTAATTCAACCAGAGAAGTCTGCTATAGTGGAGCACTTGATGAATCAACCTGAACACAGAATATTATTTGAGAACACAATTCTAGACCACTCTGGCAGACATTATGTCAGATTACACAGAGAAGCCATTGAAATCCACAAGCACCTGGGCAATTTCAACAGAAAGGAGGGAACCATGAAAATGAACAAAATCTGGTTACCATTATTAAAAAAAACCCAAAACACCAGAATCAAGACAGTAAATAAAGAACAAGACCCAGAAACAGGAAAACTCCAGACAGCAAACCATCATGTGCCGGTTAATACCTCCCAAACAGTGCCGGTTAACACCTCCAGGCAACAAAGCCCAGGTTACTGCTATGCAGATACTCTCACTGATTGACTTTACATGCTATTGAGCTTGCTAATTTGTAACAGCCACACTTTCTTTAACAGGCAAGGATTCTATCTCGCACCCCGACAGAATTTATTTATTTATTTATTTAAAACTTTTCTATCCCGATCTTCTCTACCTCCGTAGAGGGACTCAGACCAGCTAACAGCAAAAAGTCAATGCTAACAGTCAAAATCTAAAACATCATACAACAACAGTGAGTTAACAAATACATAAAGGATAAAATACATAAAAGCCATTCGTCAAGATAAAATCATCATGTCCAATTCAGTCCGTATATTGTGGTCAATACATTTGGTCAATTACTGACCTCAGCCATCATTCTGCAAAAGCCTTGTTCCAAATTGTATAGATGTTACAGGGGCAGGCAATTGGATATTATCAGGCCAAAGATTGCTGAATGTTGACTTTGTCCCCAGGATTTTTCTGCAAAGGGTCGGAGTGACCACAATTTCCCCACTTGACCCTAGAAGGAGAGAAATTTAGCATGTCAGTCAAATGTTAATTATTATCTCAAATCGGTAATAAAACAACATCCTCATAAACTTACCTTTAAATAAACTTACCTTTAAAGATACTCAAGATGAGCCAAATCCCTGCCCTGCCCTGCCCTGGCTTTGCCTCGGTCCTTACCTCCACTTGCGCCTCTGAGTGACCACAATTTCCCCACTTGACCCTAGAAGGAGAGAAATTAAGCATGTCAGTCAAATGTTAATTATTATCTCAAATTGGTAATAAAACAACATCCTCATAAACTTACCTTTAAATAAACTTACCTTTAAAGATACTCAAGATGAGCCAAATCCCTGCCCTGCCCTGCCCTGGCTTTGCCTCGGTCCTTACCTCCACTTGCGCCTCTGAGTGACCACAATTTCCCCACTTGACCCTAGAAGGAGAGAAATTAAGCATGTCAGCCAAATGTTAATTATTATCTCAAATTGGTAATAAAACAACATCCTCATAAACTTACCTTTAAATAAACTTACCTTTAAATAAACTTACCTTTAAAGATATTTTTGTTTTGTTTTTTGTTTTTGGGAAGTGAAATGGGTGAATACGACATATTGAATTTTGGCATGTTGCTTCCTAAGATTTGGGTCATTTATTTAAGAGCCCCCAAATCACAAGAAGCACTTGTCACCTGGCCAGTTCCACAAATTCGGCAGTGGCATCGGCAGCAGCCAAGCAGGCAGAGGCGACTCTTTCAGGAAATGGCTCCGCACAAAGCCTCAGAACCAGAACTTCAAAGGACAAAGGTCCAGGAAAAGAAGCTCCACAGGCGGCCACAGCAGGAGCCTCTGGTCCTACCAAGGCAGAAGAGCCAGCATTCCTCACCCCCATGGCCCAAGTCCACAGAGGAGAAGCTTCGCCATGTTGGATTTGCTCACCAGCTGGCCAAGGTTGAAGAGGCTGAACTGAGGAGGCAGCAGTCCTTCCTGCCGAAGCTGCCTCTGAATGTTGAAGACTGGAGCCCAGGGAAAGCTATTCCCCTGCCTCGAGCAGGTCCACGGCTTCCTCCAGCAAAAACTTTGAAGCCCTGCCTTCCTGCAGTGCCGCGGCCTCGCCGTCTACCAACGGTGATCTGAAAGAGATACATTGCGGACCGTGACGGCTCTGACCGATAGGCAACTCTTTGGTGGACGATGTATCCATCTTAGCAAAAGGAGGCAATTTTGCTGTTACCAGCACAATCCCAATAAAAAACATCACTGCCAATCTTGCATGAGTGGTTGATCATCCCCCTAGGAAGAAGCGGCAGAAGTTAGAGGGTAAAAGCCGCAGAACCCAGGACCCTCCCCAACAGACACCCTCCCCCTCTGATATCACTATGCCTACCTCCCCCTCCCTCCCCCTTCTCCTCCTCTGCTTCCTTCTGATGTTGCAATGTCTCCCCGGGCGACTGAACTGTTACTGCCTCTCAGCTTCATCAGTGCTTTCTCAGGCCTCCTTGTGCCCTCAGTCTCTGCCTCATCACTGCCCTGCCCTGCCCTTCCTTTTGCCTCTGTCCTTGCCTCCACTTGCGCTTCCTGGTATTTGTGTTCAGTTTTTGTTTATTGGTTTGCATTTTCTAGTAGTAGTATTTCTTATTTGTTTTTTATTGTTAGATTTGTTTGCATCTTTTATAGAACGTTTGTTCGTTGTTCTTGTTATTGAGTGTGTTGCTTTTTGTGGAAACCTGAAAAAATATTATTTATTTATAATTTTTTTGGTTTGTTTATATATTTTATTGAGTGTTTGTTAATTGTTTTTGTTATTAAGTGTGTTGTATTTTGAATCTATTTATTGATAGTGTATGTTATTTATTCTTATTATTAAGTTTGTTATTTTGAATATTAATTATTTTTGTTTTGTTTCTGAAATACAGACTAAACCACCCCCATGGCCCAAGGCCATGGAGAAGAAGCATCTTCATGTTGGGTTTGCCCACCGGCTGGCCAAGGTGGAAGAAGCCGAAGTAAGGAGGCACCACTCTTTCCTGCAAAAGCTGCCTCCAAATGGAGAGCAGTGGATCCCAGGAAAGACGATTCCCCTGCCTCCAGCTAAGCCAGTGACACAGCCTTGCCTTGTATTTATTATTTATTTTTATAATTGTTTGGTTTATTTGTATCTTTTATAGAGTATTTGTTAATTGTTTCTGTTATTGAGTGTGTTGTTTTTTTAAAAAAAATATTGGCTGATAGTGTTTGTGATTAATTAGAAATGGCATTTTCCTTCTCCCAATTTTGGAAAATTCCTGAAAAACAGATCGGGACAGAATTTTCCCGAATTGCACACCCCTAACATAAACCCATGTTGGAAAGCATGATCTCTGACATTGTATATGTTGTGGAAATTCAATAAAATACTTCTGTTAAAAAGGAAAAAGTGGAAAAAATAAAAACGGAAAGAGAAAAACGTCTCTTTTAAAATGTGTATTTATTAGAACTCTTTCAAAATAACATAAAAACAGGGGGAACATATCAGTGTATAGGAAAGTAGGAGATATAGGTGGGAAGTGGTTGCAGGGAGGTATAGGGAGTAGGTAAGGGAGGGTAGGATGGGGGTAGGATTGGAGCAAAGGATTGGATTTGGGTTGGGAAGGTTAGGGTGATGAGGGGCTTAGGTTGGGGTAGGAAAGTCTGGTTTGTCTTCCAGAGAATTGATCAATTTTCTTATTTTTTAGTATTTCTTAGGTGTTGTTGGAAGGTGTCATAAAAAAGGGCTAGTAGCAAATCCCAAGACCAGTGGAGGTAAAGAGAAAGATCCACAGCAGGAGCCCCCCACCAACCCAAGACTGAAAAGCCAAAGGTCACCATGCCCATGGCCCCAATCCATGGAGAATAGGGATCTTTGTGCTGGGTTTGCCTACCGGTTGGCCAAGGTAGAAGAGACCGAAGTAAGGAGGCAGCAGTCCTTCCTGCAGAAACTGCCTCCAAATGGAGAGCAGTGGATCCCAGGAAAGACGATTCCCCTGCCTCCAGCTAAGCCAGTGACACAGCCTTGCCTTGTATTTATTATTTATTTTTATAATTGTTTGGTTTATTTGTATCTTTTATAGAGTATTTGTTAATTGTTTCTGTTATTGAGTGTGTTGTTTTTTAAAAAAATATATTGGCTGATAGTGTTTGTTATTTATTCTTATTAAGTGTGTTAGAGTTTTGAATATTTATTTTTATTTTGTTTCTGAAATACAGACTAAACCACCCCCATGGCCCCAGGCCATGGAGAAGAAGCATCTTCATGCTGGGTTTGCGCACCGGCTGGCCAAGGTGGAAGAAGCCGAAGTAAGGAGGCACCAGTCTTTCCTGCAAAAGCTGTCTCCCAAAGGAGAGCAGTGGATCCCATGAAAGATGATTCCCCTGCCTCCTGTTGTCAAACACTAGGAACCCAAAACTCATGACTGAGGGGTCCTGATGGATGATCACGAAGGATCCCATAAACCAAAATCAAATAATAATTGTTTTCCCTTTCCCAGCCCTGTTCATGTCCCTTACACACTCACTCCTCTCCTCCTGGCTGGTTGCATCCTAAATAACGATGGCCTGGGACCCAACCCTTCTGCCCAATAATGAATCAATCTCCTCCTGCCTGAGAGCCCATCAAGACAGACACCTATGGCAGTGTCTTTGGACTTCATCAGAAAGAGCTGGGGGAAATGGCGGAAAGTGGGGCAAATTGTGTTCTTTGCATGTAGAATCATCTTCTTCATGTGGGCTTCTGTAACATACTGGCCTACTGTGCAGGCCTGGTGTTTGGTTCCTTAACAGCCAAAAACCAAGCAGCCATTTTCTTAGCTCAGAGCTGAAGGAGCGGAGCCAGCAGGCAGCCTTTAGGGTATATGGTGCCACCTGATTGGTCAATAGCCTTGGAGGAAGAAAGTGGGCGGAGCTAAGACAAGACGAGTAGACGAATTAAACATTTTAAGTCAGTTAGGATTTTGGATTTTGAAACTGTAGGAAGAAGGAAGGTTTGGGTTAGAAGTAAAAGTTCAGCTTGTGTTATATTCTTAAATAGTTACTTTGAGGAAGAACGATTGTTTTAAACAGACAGGAATCTGACATTTCACCGTCGGAAGCCCCTGGGGCAAAGTCCCACTCTCAGATTAAAAGGAAGGCAAAGATAGCAGTCTCCCTTTAAAGAAGCCTCCTGGCATGCCAGCCCCATGTCCCTTTCCACCATTCTCTCCCCAGGACACACCCCCCCAACAGACCCTCCTCCCCTTCTGATGTCACGATTTCTCCCCCTCCACCCCCTTTTGCCTCCTGATGTCACAATGTCTTCCCAGGGGACAAAACTTGCCTCCTTCCGACCTCAGCCTCTACCTCATCGCTGCCTTTCCCTTTTCTTGAATTTATTAATTGGTAGAGTTTGTTATTTATGCATATTCTCATTATTATGCTGGCTTGAGGGTCCCCAAACCAGCTTTTCTCTATGAATTGCTTCTCTTCAGTATCAAGCTTCAACCTGCATTATATTTCTTGTGTAGTACCATCGAATTGTGCCGTTTTGTAAACTGCCATGAGTCGCCCTCGGGCTGAGAATGGCGGTATAGAAGCGTAGTAAATAAATAAACAAATAAATACCACCTTCAATAATATTTTGGATAAATTATTAGGGGAAGTTAAGATTAACATTAATAAAATGGAAGATAGAGAATGGCATGAAAAATGAACAAAATCTGGTTACCAGTATTAAAAAACAAAACACCAAAGTCAAGACAGTAAATAAAGAACAACGCTCAGAAACATCAGACAGCAAACCATCAAGTGCCGATTAACACCTCCCAAACAGAGGATGCCTCCATGCAACAAAGCCATGTTACCTCTATGTAGATACTCTCACTGATTGACTTTACATGATATGGAGCTTGCTAATTTGTAATATTCACACTTGCTTTAACGGAAAAGGGTTTCATCTCCTGCACTGACAGAACCTTTGCAGATGCCTGCTACAGATGCAGTGGAAACATCAGGAGAGAATGCAACTGGGACATGGCCATACAGGCCAAAAAACTCATAGCAACACAGTGATTCCAGCCATGAAAGCTTTCTACAACACATTACACTTCTAGTGCCATATATCCCTGTTGCAAAGAGTAGGTGACATGACTAGCCTATCCTTGTGCAAGCATCACTTTTTTGTCACAGGAACAATGGTTTCTGGAATTTGTATGGATGTTACAGGGGCAGGCAATTGGATATCATCAGGCCAAAGACTGCATTTTTCAGTTCTTTGGACTCAGGCTTTTTTTGTTTTGTTTTGAAGGGATTTATACAAATCCTCATCTGATCAAATAGGACAGATGGCAAATGGGCTTGAAATGGCAACTGTGTACCCTAGAGATGGGGTCTAGGGGGTATTCACGGAAGACTATTGTTATCTCGAGGAGGCAAGCTAGGTGGGGTACACGGTCCTCCCATTTTTCTATACCCATTGCCCCTTTAAAAAAAATCCCTAAAGGAACGAAATCTGCTTTACAGGGAACATTGAAATTTTTCTTCCTTTCTTATGCCTACTTTCATTGTTAAGAGTGAATTGGGATGGAATTAGAGGGCGTACAGCTGGCTGATGTAAAACGGATGTGATTAATTAGAAATGGCATTTTCCTTCTCCCAATTTTGGAAAATTCCTGAAAAACAGATCGGGACAGAATTTTCCCGAATTGCACACCCCTAACATAAACCCATGTTGGAAAGCATGATCTCTGACATTGTATATGTTGTGGAAATTCAATAAAATACTTCTGTTAAAAAGGAAAAAGTGGAAAAAATAAAAACGGAAAGAGAAAAACGTCTCTTTTAAAATGTGTATTTATTAGAACTCTTTCAAAATAACATAAAAACAGAGGGAACATATCAGTGTATAGGAAAGTAGGAAATATAGGTGGGAAGTGGTTGCAGGGAGGAATAGGGAGTAGGTAAGGGAGGGTAGGATGGGGGTAGGATTGGAGCAAAGGATTGGATTTGGGTTGGGAAGGTTAGGGTGATGAGGGGCTTAGGTTGGGGTAGGAAAGTTTGGTTTGTCTTCCAAAGAATTGATCAATTTTCTTATTTTTTAGTATTTCTTAGGTGTTGTTGGAAGGTGTCATAAAAAAGGGCTAGTAGCAAATCCCAAGACCAGTGGAGGTAAAGAGAAAGATCCACAGCAGGAGCCCCCCACCAACCCAAGACTGAAAAGCCAAAGGTCACCACGCCCATGGCCCCAATCCATAGAGAATAGGGATCTCTGTGCTGGATTTGCCTACCGGTTGGCCAAGGTAGAAGAGACATAAAAGTAAGGAGGCAGCAGTCCTTCCTGCAGAAACTGCCTTCAAGTGCTGAGCAATGGAGCCCAGCAAAGATTATTTCCCCTTTAAAATATATTTATTGATAGTGTTTGTTATTTCTTCTTATTCTCATTATTATTTTTGTCTATTTTTAGAAATTCTAAGGAGAAAGGTCCAACCAGCGGAGGAAAAGAAAAAGATCCACAGCAGGAGCCCCCCACCAACTCAAGACTGAAAAACCAAAGGTCACCACCCCCACGGCCCCAGTCCATGGAGAATAGGGATCTCCGTACTGTGTTTTGACACCAGCTGGCCAAGGCTGAAGAGCCCGAAGTAAGAAGGCAACAGTCTTTCCTGCTTAAGCTGCCTCCGAGTGGAGCCCAGCAAAGATTATTCCCTTTTTTGAATATATTATGTTTGTTATTGATTCTTATTCTCATTATTATTTTTGTCTATTTTTAGTAAATTGATTTTTAGTATTTGTAGAGTTTTGAATATTCATTGTTTTGATTTATTTAAGGGGCCTTGAATGGGAAGACACCTCCATCCCCTGGCCAGTGTGGCCCATCCATCTGCAACACCAGTGACCGAGCAGACAGTGGTATCCCATGTGGGAAGTCGCTGCACACAAAGCTGCACAAGAAGAAATTCTAAGGAGAAAGGTCCAAGACCAGCGGAGGAAAAGAGGAAGATCCACAGCAGGAGCCCTCCACCAACTCAAGACTGAAAAGCCAATGGTCACCACCCCCACGGCCCTAGTCCATGGAGAATAGGGATTTCCGTAGTGTGTTTGCACACTGGCTGGCCAAGGTTGAAGAGCCCGAAGTAAGGAGGCAGCAGCCTTCCTGCTTAAGCTGCCTCCGAGTGGTGCCCAGCGAAGATTATTCCCTTTTTTGAATATATTATGTTTGTTATAGATTCTTATTCCCATTATTATTTTTGTCTGTTTTTAGTAAATTTATTTGTAGTATTTGTTAGAGTTTTGAATATTCATTGTTTTCTTTTGTTTCTGAAATATAGAATACATTTATTTCATTTTTTTTAGTTTTATTCATTTTTTGTATTTATTAAATTAAATATAAATATAATAAACTGAAGGTATGTATGTGTCAATGTCTGTGGTTCCCACTTCCAGAGATGCCCCTGACCCCCACTGATTATAGATCAGGACCAGGTTTGACACAGACCCCATATGACCAACAGAAAATACTAGAGAGGTGTTTTTTTTGGGGGGGGGGGGCTTGACATGTTCTTTGAGAAGTATCAAGGATGTCAACTGACCTTTGCAAATTTCCAACTGAACATTGCTTGACAAACTCTCCCTCTTACCTGGAATCGGGGGGGGGGGGGGGAGGTAAAGGAAACACTGAGCAGAATGTTGGGCTGATTATCTAGCTCCTGAGCTGCCAGTCAATGAAATCCCACAAGGGGCTAATAAACTCTGTAAGTAAATTGTGAAAATGTGTTTGGACACCAGCAAGAAGGCAAGAAGTTACATCAGACTGCTTAGAAAAACAACCCTGTACTGAATATTCCTTTGTCATCAGCCCTCCAAAATATTTTATCTACTTGCTTTTTTAAAAAAGTGAAAATATGCCTGCACAGTCTTGGCCTAGTATAATGTTGTGGGTGGATAGTTTGACATGGGAGGTTGTCCACTATTTCGGACAGGCTTGTGTGTCAAGGTGTCTTTCCACTTCTTTGTACAAACTTGCTGTTTTAACTATTACTACTGTGAAGGAGTAGAATTTTCATTATGATTTGATGAGCTAACAGTGTTAACAAGGACATTTGTTAAGGGAATGAACAAAACTATCTAGTAGAAGTTTTTTCCTCCCTCTTGGATGCATGCTATGTGCCTTCAAGTTGTCTGTTGACTTACGGTGACCCCATGAATTTCACAAGGTTTTCTTAGGAAAGGAATACTCAGAGGTGATTTTGCCAGTTCCTACCTCTGGAATATAGCTGAACTTCAAACTTTTTAGCATTCATATTAAATATAGCTTCACTTTAACCTTTTTATAATCCACATTTTATCCCATGATATCACGATTGTGCCATATTCGTCATAATCACCACTATCCTCATCACCACCTAACATCTTCACTATCACAGATGCAAGGTTGTTGGCTTCAAAGCAGGCTGTGACTTCCATGTGCATTTACTATGGTCTAAAGTCATACCAGGGAGTCCCCGGTGGTGCAATGGGTTAAACCGCTGAGCTGTTGAGCTTGTCGACCGAAAGGTCGCAGGTTTGAATCCGGGGAGCGGCGTGAGCTTCTGCTGTCAGCCCCAGCCTTTGCCAACCTAGCAGTTTGAAAACATGCAAATGTGAGTAGATCAATAGGTACCTCTCAGGTGGGAAGTTAATGGCGCTCCATGCAGTCATGCTGGCCACATGACCTTGGAGGTGTCTAAGGACAATGCCGGCCTCTTCGGCTTAGAAATGGAGATGAGCACCACACTCCAGAGTCGGACATGACTGGACTTAATGTCAGGGGAAAACCTTGACCTTTACCCTTAAAGTCATACCAACAATTAAAATAAAACAACAATCAGGACCCAGATATGGTAACATAGTCCAAATATAAATTTGTAAATATAAGCCCCTTTTATAACACTGGAACAAGGGTCATTAGTCCCAAAACAATTTGCCAACTTCTAGACAGGTTTTTGTACAGAAGTGTATCACTGTGGGAAGAGTGCCACGGTCATGATTCTCTTGCCTCTGCTCTTCCAGGCGGCCGCCGCAGCGCTCAAGACCCTCTTCCTCTTCCTCTGAGGAAGAAGAAGAAAGGGGAGATGAGAAGAAGGGGAAAGTGGGAGAGACTGAAACAGGGAGAAAGAGAAAGAGCTTGAGTGGGAGACAGACAGAACAAAAGGAGCTCTGCGTTAGCAGCTAAGACTGATTCCACTGAGAGGGAGGTCTCCTCCTTGGCAGGCCAGATAAATGCCCTCAGCGGGCCACATCTAGCCCCCAGGCTGCAGTTTGAGGACCCCTGTTCTCATGGGAGCATTCCTAAAAAAAGAAAGGCAAAGGCTTACTTCTTGTAATAAACAGCATTACAAATCACCTAACCTGGGCATTGCAGTTATTGGTTTAGAAAGTATCTCTTTGGGTTTGGAGACCGCCATTTTTCCTGGGGTTGAGATCTCCATTTTGGAATCTCCCCTGCCTCCTTCAGTAGAGAAAAGAGCCTCAGATGTGCTGTTGGTCAGGCAGGTAGCTCTGAAAAACCATTGTGAAAACAATTGAGTTATAGATAGGTTAATTGAGAATTGAGTAACTGAATTATATAGATAGAAAGATAGAAGCATATTGAGATAATATTGAGTACTGAGATATAGAGAAGCCTATTGAGATACTATAGATATTGAGAAAAGAAATTGAGTTATTGAGAAATAGAGAGAAATAGTTATTGAGTACTATTGAGCATTACTTCATCTCCAACGCTAACCTTGAGCTTAGATAGTGGAAGACCTGTTCTTTCTAACCATAGCAGCTCAGGGTTAGGGTGAAAGTCCCAGGATTTTTTCTACCATTTGGGTAAAAGTTGCCTCAGTAACTGAAGGAAAAGGAAAGAAAGATCATCTCTATGGTTTCTCAGATTGACTGTTTGTGTTGTAACTTCTTCAAGCTGTGCCAAGTCCGCTAAGGACTTGGGAAATAAATATTCTGTTTGATGTTCCAAACCTGAAGTGGCCTCAGTTGCTGAGAATTTTTGAGCCTCTAAAGAAAGACCCCCCCCCCCCCCGCAGTCCTTCCAGATAAAGAGAGAAGCACATCTTTGTTTTAATTTTATAGTGTCTAGGTGTGACGGCACAACCTGAGCTAGACAAAAAAGGAACAAAATGGTTTAAAAGCTAGCATAGCATAGTTTTTGGAAGATGTCATTTCACAAGGACTTTAGCCTCCTCTACCAAGGAGCGCTGGTACATGTGAAATGAAAAATCTATTGAAATGGCTTAGTCCTCGTAATGAAGGCTGTTTTTCCCTATGGTTCTTTCTCTCTCTATTATTGTCATTTGGGTTAAAGCCTTTATAGTCCTGAGTATTTCCTCTTCATCTTCCTTGAAGTATTCTACACATATTAATAAAATTATGTTTATATCCATGGAATGATTTTCTTCTCCACTAGCCAAGAAGCGGTCATTTGTGACAATGAGAGGATCATGATTAAGAAAAATAAATTTCCAATTATTACAAGTCCCAGAATCCATGTCTATAGAGAAAACCTTGCTTGCCAAGGACTGCTGCTGCAAGAGAAAGAATGATTATTCTCTGCGTTCCTTGTTCAGTCAGACAAGCAGGTGCACTCCCTCACTCCCTAAAATTCTTTCAGCCATGGGTAAGCAAACTTGCAGATAGATAAGCCACAGCTCAGGGTCAGACATTTCAACAGAATCATTCATAGGCTTTGACGTTAGAAACAGAAGAACCAACCAGAAGTTGCTTACGTGTTGTTTTTACCAGTTTGATATAAAAACTTGTTAAGTGCGCCACAAAGGGGGGGGGGGCAGTTCTTTGTTCTTTGACCTGGATGGTCAAGGAATGTTCATCTCAATGTTGACCAACTTGAAAAAAAGCCTTGTTGAAAAACCAAATCGGAATCTCATCTCCTGCCTGCCCTCTGGGCCCGTCACCCTAGATTCCCAGTCTCTAACAACAACACCGAGAAGGTCATTACTTCAAGGGTTTCTTGTGAAGTCAAATGTGGTTAGATTTCTTTTGAGAAGTGAAAACGAAAACCTTCCCCAAATTAAGGAGGTCCCCAATCTTCATTCCTCTTTTGAGTTCGTTTATGGAACTAATGGACTCGTAGGGTTTGACCAGCTGAAATGTTGGGACGGGTCCTGCAGAGAGGCTAAAATGGCAATCTGAGCTGCTTGTCTTCTCTGTGCCCACTACACCCTTCTGGATTCATGAAACACTAAGAGAAAATGTGGATAATTCATTGCTTTCTTTTCTTCCTAGCTGAATTTATGCTGGCTTGAGGGTTTTCTCTAGGAATTGCTTCTCTTCGGTATCAAGCTTTAACCTGCATTATAGTTCCTGTGTAGAACCGCCTTCAGTGAAATTTTGGATAAATAATTAGGAGAAATTAAGATTAATATTATTATTATGAAAAATAGAGTAGAGGATAATTTATTAGTGAAATAATTACATGGAGGTATTGTGTAAACCTCTGTGTCTTGAAGATTGGAGGGAGGGTGAATGGGACAAAGCAAGATTGTGAATTGCGATTTGCTGCTGTACTGTGACATGGTACAAAATCTGGAAGTTCAATAAATATTACTATTGAAAAATAAAAGTAAAAAAGAAAGACAGGATTCTTCCTAAGTGACTATGGCCTGGCATCCAACCCTTCTGTTCAATAATGAATTATTCTCCTCCTGCCTGAGGGCCCATCAAGACAGGCACCTATGGCAGTGTCTTTGGACTACATCAGAAAGAGTTGGGGAAAATGGGGGAAATTGTGTTCTTTGCATGTAGAATCATCTTCTTTGTGTGGGCTTCTGTAACCTACTGGCCTACTGTGCAGGGCTGTAGTTTGGTTCCTTAAAGGCCAAAAGCCAAGCAGCCATTTTCTTAGCTCAGAGCTGAGGGAGCAGAGCCAGCAGGCAGCCTTTAGGGTATGTGGCGCCACCTGATTGGTCAATAGCCTTGGACGAAGAAAGTGGGTGAAACTAAGACAAGGCCAGGAGAAAAAGGAACAATTTTAAGTCAATTAGGCAGCGTGTATTAAACTTTAAGAAAAATAAAGGGGACAGAATCCTCTACAGTTGAGTGACACATAGTGCCAGGCATGTAGCGGGGGGGGGGGGGGGGGCTTGTGGGGCTTCAGCCCCCCCCCCCCCCAAGATTCTCATGGTGATCCGCGAGAAGGCCTTACTGGTACATGATTTAAACTGTTATGTTTATTCATATCATGATCTGATCACCATTCTCAATATATCCCTTATGTATGGGGGCATTGGGGTAACGATATAAAAGGGTAGACCCTCTTTCACTCAGACTCAGCCCCCCCGAACCAAACTCAGCCGCCCCCCCCCAAAAAAAAAAAACAAAATCCTGGCTATGAGCCTGCATAGCGCGCTATTCCTAACAGCTATTAGGGTAACTGTTACGGCTTCCATCTTTAAAGAAGATGGAGAATTTATTTACCCCCATCACACACGGTCACCTCTTCTTGCCTCTAGCTCAGCTATCCATCCCAAAGCATCATTCTTAAGACAGACACCACTCTTTTAACTTTCTTCTCAATCCTGTTACACTAGAGGAGATCCAAGGCACCATTCTAACTTTCTAAATATTACATTAAATATAAATATAATAAAAGTGAATGTATGCATCTATGTATGTATGTGACAATGTCTGTGGTTCCCACTTCCAGAGATGACCGTGACTCCCACCGATTATGGATCAGGACCAGGTTTGGCACACAGAACCCACACGACCAACAGAAAATATTAGAGGGGTTTTTTGGGGGGAGAGGGGATTGACCTTGATTTTGGGGAGTTGTAATTCAACCGCATCCAGAGAGCACTGAACCCAGCCACTGACAGATCTGGACCAAACTTGGCACACAGACCCAATGTGGCCAACTGTGAATCCTGATATT